>NC_137613.1:44823957-45018957 GCF_963280865.1 Gymnoscopelus braueri
AGCCCTCTCCTTCATCGACTCCCACCAACGCCTTTTCAACATTCTCGTGCAGGTGAATGGCTACCTCCTATGGCCGAGCACCGGCAACGGTGCGAGACACACACCACTAAAACTACGGGCGATTGTCAGCCACAGCATCGGCTTTTCGGACACAAATGATCCTCCCCCCACCATGCACAGATCCAACTTAAACATAGACATAAACGGTATCTTATAATGAGCATTAGTGAGGACCAATTATATGAAGATAAGGTTTATTGATTGATTGATTGAATATTATTAACAGTTTGCAAAAAAAGAGTTGAAAAAGGTTGCGGTGCTCCTTGTGACCCCAAGTGTTTTATACTACATCCTGGAGCTGTTCCGACAATCAGAGAGCAACACTTGCCATACCACGCAAGGTTTACCTCTGCTTGCATCCAGATTAACTCAGGCAAACTTCACCTGCTGTATGTATTCTTGCCAACCAATTTCCATTCAGTGCTCTTATCATCATTCTTTTTTGTCCTGTTTCTATTTTTAATTGTACCTTTCATCCTATCTTTTTTTTTATCACTGCGCTATGTCTATGTGTGATCGGGCCACCCACCAGGCCCTCGTACGTGCACGTTGGTGCATAAAGGTATTCAGGTTGTGATTTATAATTGCCGTGCTTGTCAGAAGAAGAACATATTCCTTTCAGGTGCCGGTAACCTTTCCCTTCCCTTTCCAAGGTAATTATCTCTGATGAGGTGTACAGGGTTTGACGTCGCATCTTAACAAGGCCTCACAAACCTTTTTTTTCCCGGAGCGAGTGTTCGTCGGGAACAAAGTGAACCGCCCCCATTGATGACGCGGACTGCGCTTCAAACGATGAAAAAGGCAGCGACGTTCCTCTTTTAATTTCGGCAACCTTGAAGAAAGCTCCCCATCACACCTCCTCCCTCTGCGGCGAAACAGGCGCACGATGGGGGTGACCGAATCACAGACAGCCACGGTCCGGTGATTTTATTGACCCAAAGAAAAACCTCTCGGTGTCTCCGGGGGGTCTCTCTCTCTCTCTCTCTCTCTCTCTCTCTCTCTCTCTCTCTCTCTCTCTCTCTCTCTCTCTCTCTCTCTCTCTCTCTCTCTCTCCCTGCTCCTTTCCCCAGAGGCGTTGGGGAAGGAAATGTCACCGGATCAAATTAGTGAGAGTCTCGAACACCGCCTGTCTGCCTCTGTCTATTCCGGCGAGTGATAGCGCCACTCACGGAAGTTTCCCGGAGTTTGTCACTTGAGTCGGAACTTTATCTTCCCCAGGTAGTGTCCTCGGTGTCATATTTCTACACTTCTATTAAGAAAAGCTAAAACATTTGAGCCTTTGGAGAGTATCACTGCAATACACACACTTTAACCACTTAAACCCTATAAACTTTGTTGACCAGAGTCCTCCAGGCCCTCTCTTTTTATTCACCTCTACAGCAAATCTCCTCACCGAAACAGGCCGATACAGGCTCACAATGCGTTGCATGTAAATTGGCTATTTTCGCCTATATGTTTTCAGAATAATATGACATGCCCAGAATAGGGATGCTATAGGTTTCATGTGACTTCCCTGTTCCCTTTACTTTATACAGCGATCACGCCCAGTTTCCAAAGCATACTGTGGTTTGTTCAGTGATTTTCATTGGCTTCTATTCATTTTCAGTAAGGTATGAAAATCCAGCACGGTGAACATTATGCTTTGTTTTTTTGTCTAGGTTTCATTTTAATTCATTTTACAGCACAGATTGATTTGAAAAGTCGTACCAACAATAGCCCCTGTAGAAAAGAAACGTCAAATGTAACCATGCCATGATTAGGCAAGACTGACTCAAGTAGTGTAAGGTAGACCAAATACAACCACCGCAGTTGTGTTAGTTATATTGTATTACCATACAAACTGTATTTTATTCACTAACAAGTTATGGATTGCAGCTTTAATAACTGGATACATCATGCAGGGTTTGATTTGTTTGGGGTTGTTTGATATCCCCCCTCTGGTCATTCATTTTCATGGCTGGTGGGGATTTCACTTTACACTTTAAAGTACGTTTTTATTATTGCTGCTGTCTGACCAGACTGATCAGACTGAATACATGCATTTCGTTTTTGGAAAATGTAGACGTGTACAGTATGTGATATTTATGTTTGATAATATCATTATTTAAGTTAGTTAACTATATATCCCTATTTTCAACATCAAAAAAATATCACACCTATACAAGATGATTGTGAGCTTGTATATTTGCTATTTTTGTTGAGCAGATTTGGTGTAGCTGGACCAAAAGAGGGGACCAATTCCAAGTATAGACTCCTGACACCGGTCAACAAATTGTACAGAGTTTAAGTGGTTAATGCATCATGTCTTGAAGTATCATTACGTTACAGTGAGCGATAGGCAATAATACCCAACGTATTCATAACACATTTCATATTCATAGCCATCTCTACTTCACTGAGACGCATGGGGCATAACGCAATCTCCCCGGCACTGACGTTATTTACATTAATGCCTTTCAGAATGGAGAGAGAGAGCGAGTGGAGATGCCAAAGAGCTGACTTAATGTGCGTTAACCTTGGCGGTGATAGCAATCGTGGCCCTTCCCTCTCCTCGAATGGCTGATTTATACTTTGCCGTATGCCGGTGTAAGCGTTGCGAAGATAGCCGATCTACTTGTAGAGCGGCTATTTTGGCCGTACAACCACGTATGAATTAAGCATAAGCATACTGTCACGGACCACTGGCGGAGCTGGAATGTGATCAGTATGCATCATATCCCAACCATAATAGACCCTGTAAAGAATGTGTGTATGCGTGCGTGTGTGTGTGTGCGTGTGTTCACGTTGGTCGGACACAACACCACACACTTAAAGCTATGATTTGGGGCTAATTTGAATGAATACGTTTTTAAAAATGTATGTATCTGTATAGTGCAGTATGTTAATACGATGTAACTTGTATATCTGCAGTGGTTGGAGGTGGTCTCCTTACTCTTACATTGACACATTTAGACCCTGAACACCTACTGGTTGACAATGACAGTATTGTTATTTGAAGCAGATGTAATGAACGCTAGATCCACTGCCTTCTTTAATGTAGTTTGAACATCGTTGCAATTACCTCTCTTATTCAGGAGAAAACCATGGACATACACCTCATGGACTGTAACAATAACTGCAAATCATTTATGTACAGCATGGCAGACCTCACATAGCCGATCTACAAGCTCACAATGTGTCACAGCGTGACCCGCTGTGAGCTTGTAGACTGGTTATGTTCAGTGCGTGACACCCACACGCAATTAATTAGTATAGACCAGATCACATCGTTTGAATGTTTGTGAACAAATGGGTATTTCCGGGTAGAAAGTCTATGGTCGTTTTCACTATATAAAATACAGTGTCCAGAACATTAACAATGTCAACCTGTGGATGTTTAGTCAATAACAATATCACAAGTGTCCTGTTCTTCCAGAAATAAGTTTAATGAATTGATTGATTGATTGATTGAATACTTTATTAGTCAGAAATGTAAACAGCACATGATACAGTAAGATAGCCTGGAGTCCAGACAAATCTGCCATTGCAGATTTGGTCTGGCAACGCTCAGTTGTGATTGGTTTTCACTCCCTCCGAAGTAGTGAGGGATCAATCAGGGCCCAGTATGCAAATATGGGGCGGGTTTATCACCAGAAGCATTCTTTTTTTATCCGCCTCTTGAAATGCAGGTTCCACACAGAGATTCCAGACTAACATCTACGCACTAGTACGCAGTGATATTAGGCTGGCCATGCCAGGCTAACAGTAAGACATTAAGGCCAAAAGGATAACACAAAAAAGTCCCAGGGGCTGGTTTCCATTGTGATCCTATTTATTCAATTCATCAACATAGCATGAAAGATTTACACATGCGACGCTGCGGTCACTATCTACCCGGAAATACAGTTGTGGCTGCAGTGATGCTATGATGATTCAGCCTATAGCATAACTCGGGCTGCATCTGCAACGTTGGCAGCGGAGGAAATGCAACGAGGTCCATTTTCCCCGGCGTGCTCCATCACGGTTACGGGGATGAAAGTGGGGGCCACTGTCCTTATGCCATCAATATGCAAATGGCAGAAACGGCCCTCGAGCGGCGGAGCGTCTCCCTCAAGTGCATTCATTAGCCACCGTTAGCATAATTGATTCCCAGCCCTGCCATAAAAAAACGGCCACTCTGCACGCCTCTCGCTCCGGAGAGGCGGGAGAGGGGGAGGAGAACTCCGGGGACTTGACGGACTCGCTCTGATCATAAATCATTAAAGGACACTGCTATAGCCAATGGACGGCGGGGACTCTGGAACCCCGTCGGAGTCCCAGTGCGCGACAGTAATACCGTCACTGACATCTAAATCATCAAAAGTGTGACACGTAACTGTGCCCTCAGGCCCGGGCACAGATCCTACGGACCCCCATAACTCTAACCAAATGGACCCGAAAGGGTCCATTTGGTTCCATTCGTACGCTCTCAGAGTTACAGACCTGTAAGGGTTCATTTGGTTCCATTCGTAAACTCTTCAACTTTGAGAAGCATCGCGTCCTTCTCCTCTCTCCTTACTCGCTTATCTTTCATATAAAACATCTGTAGCGTGGAGCTGCGGAACAGTCAACCTGTACCTCAGTGATGGAGGCTTTGAATCCGTGCCATGTACCCCTACTCTCATGTTATATCATTATGATAAACAACTGCATGCAAAATCAAGCCAAAACGACATACTTTAGATGGCATTAGGCGGCATATAGAAACCCTTTTGAGGAGAGGAGCGGTGGCCAAATTGTGAAGGCGTAGTCGTTGGCATCTGCATGAAGTGCCACTGCACTGATCGCGGCGAATCGTGTTATTGACGACACATGAGATGCATTTAATGTAAGCGTTAATGTAAGCTCTGATTTATAGCGCAGGCAGCAGACATAAGAGCAAGGAACGTTTTGCTAACCCCCCCCCTCCAGAGCCAACAGGTGGATGCTGGGGTGGCGCTGGGGCAATAGCAGTAGAGTGAGTGAGTGAGTGAGAGTTTAACTGTTTAAACGGACCCCGTGATTACATTTTTTTTGTCACTCATGAAACTTTGTGATGAAACAAAGATGCCAAACACTCAAGATGAAGGAAGCATTCATGGGAATGGCACGGCATGGCTTCCAATGTGGATCTTGTGACCAGCCTGTGGCGTCAGTCATCTATGATTACAAATTTGGGCAAGGTTTCAGCCACTTCAGAGCCACATTGACAGAAATACTTTAAGTGGCTTTTACAGTACTTGCAAGTGTGCAGTAATTTGGCGCTGATCAGTCCAGCGATTTGCGAGATTAGCTCCAAACGCAATCCTTTTTTCGCCGCTACACCAAATGTCTTTGGTGAAAATGGGCAATAGACAGTACGAGCTCCCAATTTGTTGTGTTGCGACGTGTCGTTATCTTGTAGATCTGCTACTTTCGCTGAATGTTCGCCGCAGAATAGGGACGCTAAGGTTCACGTGGTTAAGTGGTTAACCTTTTGAATATTGGGTTAGCTGCACCTCCTAAGGCGGCGCGGATCATAATGAATAGCCACTATAGCCTAGTTACTGCAAAAGTCATGATAGCTATTCAGTGCTCGAAGCCATTTTATTGTATTCTCCTCTCCTCTCCCAGCATCGTGATTCAGAGCAGGTGTGAGCTTTATTAAGGGCTCTCGTGGAGAGAGGCAGAGAGAGAGAGAGAGAGAGAGAGAGAGAGAGAGAGAGAGACCTATCCATCCATCCTTCCTACCCCCCATTCCTCCATCCATCCATCCATCTATCTGTTCGTCTTCCATCCATCCATCCATCCCCTCTCTTTACAATCTAATTAAACTCGTCAAGTTGTGGTGCTGAAGGTTCCCAGCACCTGAGAGAGAGAGAGAGAGAGAGAGAGAGAGGGGGGGGGGGGGGGGGGGTGATGTATGACTGCCTCGGCAATAAAACATATTCACAAAGCATATTCATTACCTCCGCCAGCCTTCCCCCAGATGGGCAGAAAATTGGCTTTGTGTTGAGATGTGGATTCAGGCATGCATATTAATGGAAGACAGATGTAAACGCATATTCATATTCTTTGGCTCCCTGTTTTTTTTGTTTGTTTTTTTCCTTCGGTACCAGACAAAAATAATGATAATGTATCCACTTAAGAGAGGGGGAATGGGGGGGGGGGGCTTCATCCAAGCTATTCACTTCTAATGTGCTATTGGATTATTGCCTTTGTACCAGACTGTGCTGTAAAATCATCAGTGTTAATTTAACTCCGGGTGTAAAATCCTCAGTGCTTCATTTTAAATCTGAGAGCGTACAAATGGAACCAAATGGACCCTTACGCTGTACGCTCTCAGCGTTACAGACTCATAAGCGTCCATTTAGATCGCTGGCAGTCCCTGGACACGACCCAAACCCTAAAACCATCCTGAGTGTACACTAAATGAATGGATAAATTAACACTGAGTATGCACGTGCTAGATGTGTTATTTGATGTGTTATTTGAAAAGAATTGCATGTATAAACCACATGTTGGTGAGACATGAGGCTGCTACCATGTTCAGTAGGCATGCAGTAGTTTAAGCAACAATTATGACCTTTTGACCTTGGGGAAACTGGTGAGGTCATCTGACCCGATGCTTGAATCTTTGCTCTTCCTTTTACACCCCACACCCCCCTTTTGCGCCGCCTCACCGTTAATATAATCTCTCAAGACAGCACCGCTGCCCTAACCGTGTAGTGTTATTGTTAGTAGGAACCCGGGAGGAAGTGGACTAAGAAAGGGGAGGAACCAAACCGAGTCCCTGTTTCTACACAAAAAAGGAGGTGCGTGCGTGTGTGCGTGCGTGCGTGCGTGCGTGCGTGCGTGCGTGCGTGCGTGCGTGCGTGCGTGTGCGTGTGTGTGTAAACAAAGCAGTGGTTCTCAAACATTTTCATGCAAGGACCCCCACATTAAAACATAATTAGGCTGTGTGGACCCCCATTTGAAAATATTTTGTGCCAGGGACCCATGATAGGAGTTTTGTTGTTGACTGATTGATAGGGAAAAGTAGGCATAATCATTCCTAGATATTCCCAATCCCTACACAGTAACTTCTAGCCGGTAAAATAATTGTGAAATACAAGTATTCCTCATTTTGCTGGGGACCCCTTTAGAACCCCCCTCAGGACCCTTTGGGTCCCCGGACCCCACTTTGACCACCACTGCTGTAAAGGTCTGAAATAGATTGTTCAATTTACACCATGAATCCACTAATCCAAAGTAGCGTTGTCCACCAGATGGCAGTAGTGCTCTCTCCGTGTACCTCCTCCACCCTCTCTCTCTCTCTCTCTCTCTCTCTCTCTCTCTCTCTCTCTCTCTTTCTCTCTCTCCCCGCCTTGTATTCTTATTCTGTCTGACTGTCTCTCACCTCAGATATTTTGCATCACGTAAACAATGGTGGTATATATATGAATGCTATCACATATAAAACACAATGCTTTAGGAGATTATTCTGGCTGGCCACTGCCCTTGGATGCTTTTCAGGAGTCAAGATTCACAAAGATGTATTTATGTATGAGTGTGTGCAGTGGAATATTGGGGTGGCATGCTCTGCCGCACTGTAATAACAATCTCCAACATTCAGTAAATAATGGAAACAAAACAAAACAAGATGTAATAAAAACAAGGTCTAATTGATACAAGGGTACTGAGCCGCAGCAAGTAACTGCTAACAGTCCTAGTGTCAGTGGCGGAAAAAGCACTCACATTTTTACTTAAGTAAAAGTATCAATACTGCAGTATAGAAATACTCTGTTACAAGTAAAAGTCCGGTAACCTTAATTGACTTGAGTAAAAGTACAAAAGCATTGGCATCAAAATGTACTTAAAGTACCAAAAGTAAAAGCACTCATTCTGCAGAATGTCCCATTTCACACGTTCATAATGTATACAAATCTATTGAAAATAGCAGATCTACAAGCTCACAATCCGTCACATCGCTGAAGTGGTTAATGTATGTTTTGTGATAATAATCTAAATCTGCAAAGTAACTAGTAACTAAAGCTGTCAAATAATTGTAGTGGAATAAAAGTACAATATTTGCCTCTGAGATGTAGTGGAGTAGAAGTAAAAGTATTGAAATGGGAAATACTCCAGTAAAGTAAAAAATCCTCAAAAGTGTACTTAACAACTCATTCAGTGCCAAGAATATTTCTGGCTATATCACCCCTGTGCCAGAGCCAAAAATACATTGTAAAAAAAAAGTGCTTAGGAAGCGAGATACAGCCTTTTTCAGTAAGATGTTAAACAAGAAGTGAATGGAGCAGCAAATCTTCAAACCATGATATCTTGGGTTCTGAACATTTAAAATATATATATATATATATATATATATATATATATATATATATATATATATATATATAGTTTTATTATTTTTTTTATTCATGACGTCTCAGACGTCATAGGCACTCTGGGCTTATGAAAAACGTGACGTCTCAGACGTCATTGGCACTGTTAAGTACAGTACAAGTACTTGCATTTGAATCCTGAAAAGTAACAGTTTTGGACACAGTTTTGGAATTTTCCACCCGACAGAGACAATACGTAACTATATTGCAGCCAGAGGAAAATATAGAATATAAAACAAGAATCCAAACAAGAATACTGCTGGTTAGAGAGCCCGCCTGGGAAGCCAAAGGTCCCATGTTCGATTCCTGGCCTCAGCAAATATGTGTGTCCCTGAGCAATACTGCTCCCCTAGCGCTATACTGCTACTACCAACGGCCGCTCACTGCTCCTAGGATGGGTAAAATGCAGAAGACAAATTTCACATTATGTGCAAATATACTGTACACAGTGACAAAAAAACACACCCCAAGGAGTGAGGACCAAATTATGATTTATTTTATAATACAACTCGACACCGATAATTGATGCAGGGGCAAAGGTTTGACTGTACGGTGGCCCTCCGGGGTCATTTTCTGCTATTGTTATGCTCACTGTCGTGCTTGCTCACAAAACAAGCTTGACCTCGTGTCCTGTATAATTAAGTGCTACAGCGGAGTGCTGGCCCTGCACACTATTAGGCAAACATGGGATTTTTCATAATAAACACACATAATTATGCGCGCGTTTGCCTGTTTAATTTTTAATGGTTTATATATTTAATTTTTTCCATAATGGAGCTGGCACTGGTCATGTACACGGTCTCATCTTGATTCATAAATAATATATTGATATAGAGATATTCTATGTAGAATATTTAATACATATAACATATACATATGAATATGTTAATAATATATTCCACTACAATCGTGACTGCTGCTACTCATGTAAATTGACCCTTACTGTTCTGTAACTCTAAGAGTTTACAAATGGAACCAAAGGGACCCTTACAGGTTTGTAACTCTGAGAGTGAACCAAATGGACCCTTACGGGTCCATTTGGTTCCATTAGTACACTTTCAGAGTTAAATTAACACTCACTGCTTTACAATGTCCACTACAAATCAACCCCATGGGGCTCTGCTATTCATACTGTGTTACAATCTATAATGTCATAAAGGAGAACAGGGGAGGCTTTTTTACTGTAACAGGAAGGCCTGCCCACCATAAACGCAACCGTTCCTGTAATGGCGCGCCGCTTGATCAGAATAAAGCCTGCCTGCGTGCGTGTGCGCCAATATGGAAAATTAACACCACTTAATAAAAAAGCGCCGCTAAATCAATGGCGGTCATAAAAGTTACGGGGGGATATTAAAACGTGCGCGAGGATGGTGTGTGTGTGCGAGAGCGGGAGGGGGTGACATTAACACGCCGGTCTTGAATTATCATGTTAATTTAATATCCAGTCTTCAAATGAAGCACACGGCCCAATAAAGGTCAATTAAGCAACTAGCCTCCAATCTCCATTTTGGGGTTTTATGAGCGCGTGTAAATCACAGAGCTCATGCTGGTGGACAGAGGGGGCCTCCAATTGGTCGTTAGGGACTCCAAATGTTGAGATGTGAGACCGTGTTGCCGGGTAGTTTGGTTTGGGACAACGTTAATTGTAGCTCCCCCTATATTAACACGTTTTAAATTATTGATGTTGTTCCCATTACTTTCACGTAAGATCAAGTTTTATGGGAACGCAGTCCCCAATTTTATGCAGCTGCCTTGTGGAGCGGGGGGCAAATTGGCATCCGAAATGTACCTTTTGGCAGATTAACACATTGAATGCCAAAAACGGTCCGGACCGTTTTTGAGGGTCCAAACGAGAAGTGCCGAAAACGGTCCGGACCGTTTTTGACCCAATTCTATTTTTATACGAGTGGCCCACGTGGGGCGCTAAAACGAAACTTTGACATCACCCAAGGAGTTTCTGAGAAGAAGAGCCTGGATGTGGCTCCATGTCAAAAATCCTTCCGGTCGGCGTTTTCAATGTTATCTCCTTGACTAAAAGCTTAATATCTCCATTTCTTTTTAATGTGGTGAAAACGAGCCGTTTTCGATCGGCGATCACGCTGCAATGGAGGGTCGCGTTGGAAATATTATTGTTCCAGGCGTTAGTCGGGACCCTCCGCCGTCTCGCACGCACGCTTTGTTTACATGCACTTCCGCGTCTGGGCTTCTCACAGCACGAAACGTATAACGCAAGTGGATGGAAGAAATGCAGGCACTCAACGTATAATATTTTAATAAACCTCTGGCACCCAATGTGTTAATATGGATCAAGACGTTGGCCGTGTGTCCCAGCCTTGCATGCTGTTAAGTAGCAGCTAGATCATTTAACTTAAAAGGCAGCCTCCGCACACTCAAAGCTGTGCAAAAATCTGATCTTTTATTGCAATCTTTCGGTTGTACACCTTCTTCAAGCATAAAGCAATCAGTGAATGTGACAGTAATGACGATTCAAGGACTCATCACTTGATTAATCAATGTATCGCACCTGTGCCAAACATGTCAGTGAAAAGAAAACTCAAGGGAATTGTAGTCCCACAATTAAGTGCACTACAAAAACACAAAAGACATAAGTGTCCACTGAGACGGGAAACATCAACAAGAAGATTAAATTATAATATATACAAAAGAGAAAAACTAATAAAAAAGGAAAAATGCAACAGCTAATGTAATTAATGTATTTATAATACAACACTCTGAGACTCTGGGAGTATACAAATGTAACCAAATGGACCCGTACTGCAGCCAACCTTTAATTCTGAGACACATTAAACATTTCACTTAGAACTTTCTGATGTCTGTATCTGGAATTACATATTTCTAAATTGATTCTGTTAAGCACAAACACACAGTAATAGACTCCCATCTTGGCATTATGATCAAATGCATTGATCTATCCAACTAATTTGCTGTCCGTTATCAATTCCCCCCCCCCCCCCGTCCGTCTCTTCATAACCCCATTTTAATTAGATCTACAGTATACTTTTTTATTCTTCTTATTTGAGCTAGTTGGACGTCCATAAAGGGAACAAGAAAACATGCCGGTTTGCATCGCTGACCCAAAGCATCAATAATTCAGCAGTATTAGCTTTGTCAATATTAATGCAATCTGTAATTACGAGGAAATTGTTTTTTTTTTTGGTATCAGAACGAGACTCAGATACTGTGATGTGATGCTTGCTTGCCCCAAAAGAGACCAAATGTAATTACCTCATGATTAGGCCTATTAGATGGACGTCTAATTACTTTTTTTTTTTTTTTTTTACACTCAAATAATGTATTATAGGTTGGAATTGTGTGATCTTTGCAAAGCATAAAATTGCATCACTATCTATATTGTATTCATATCATTGCTGTCGGGTGGAAACCGTGCATGTCCAAAACCGTTGCTTTTCGGGAAATGGTAAAAATAAATATGCATCCAATGCAAGCCCCCAGAAACGTGGTAGAACAGTGAAGCTGCCGCGTTCCGCATAGACCCTTGTGCGCCTGCTTGGTGCTCAAGTCTTCCGCATTTGAGCACCAAAATGTTATGCTGAAATGCGGAAGAAAAGGGTACTTCCGGGTGCTTCATGTGCTGGGTGAGAAACTTCATTGAAATTAATAGGTGGGGGCAGTCTTTTCTCTAGATATATTAAACTATGTATATTATCCAATGTAGTTATTTAGTCACATATTCATAAAGCCTACAAACACAATTAACGACTTTCAACCTGGCAATTGTAGATGGAAATATTCAAAACTTTTCAGAAAGGTTTCTTAATTTTCTAAACTTAAATAATGAAAAAGAAATAATAGATCTACAAGCCCACAATGTATTGCATCGTGCTGTGCGCTTGTACATCTGCTGTTTTCTCTACCTTTGGGTGATGGCTTAGGACGCCTGCCATAAGAGAAAGTATAACACAGGGCTTTCATGAACGAAAAATCATTAAAAAAAGAAAGAAAGATGAACAATGGAGATACAAGGTTTCTGCGATGACCTATAGGCCTCTTAACCCATTCAATCCGGGAACGCATCTCTGTCATTTTAGATTTCTTTGGCTATTCAAAAATAGCAGATCTACAATCTCATGAGCTTGTAGATCTGCTATTTTTAGAAACATCTTGAAAAGTTGTGCAAATCTTTAAATATATATTTTTTAAAGTGAACATTTGTCAAATATTTTGTTCCAGGGACCACTAGAAGCAAAGATTTGAGTTACAAATGTTCGCTTTAAAAATATGTAGGCCTATATTCAAAGATTTGCACACATTTTCACGATAAAAAAATAAATAGCAGATCTACAAACTCGCTATTTTAGAATAGCCGAAGAAATCTACAACAACAGAGATGCGTTCCCGTATTGAACCGGTTAACTGTGTGCGCAGTTGCTTTGGTCCCAGTGGATAATAGCACTCCAGTTATTATTGATTAAACCAACATCATGACCAGCAAAAACTGACAATACGTCAACTGATGGCCCGGAATAATGACAAAAAACGCAACCTCTGACATAACCTCTCCTATAGTCGTATGAATGGTTAATGAAGCATATTATCGACGTCCAACCGGCGCTGGCGGAGAACGCCGTCGGACGGGCGGTCAAATGAAATGATGAATAATCCAGGCGTAAGCACAACTGGCCATCGACCGGTTATCGAGCGCTTCAAGCCAGAACGCACCGCATTGACGTGGCCTTATGCAGATCCATATGCCTTATGAATAAATCATAACCGGAGCTGTGTGGTTAGAGAGGCATAGTCGTTCGGAGGTTCATAGCTAATGTAGAAAAGGTGTTCCGGAGGCTCTGTGGGTGTGTGTGTACAAATGTAACCAATTTGTCCACACACACACACACACACACACACACACACACACACACACACACACACACACACACACACACACACACACACACACAGGCGCGTACGCCATGACCTAATGCATCAGTGACCTAATGTAGTGGTTTCTCAAAGTGGGGTCCAGGGTCCCTCAGGGATCCTTGAAGGGGTTCTAAATGGACCCTTACAGAGTGTACGGGTCCATTCGGTTCCATTCGTACACTCTCAGAGTTATAGGGGTCCTTGAACAAAATAAAAATTAATTGAGAACCACTGTGCTAATGCTTATCAAAGTGTGTGTGTGTGTGGGGGGGGGGGGTCCTTGAAAGTCAAAAGGTTGAGATTATTGGACTATTTTCCATTTCTGAGACAGAAACCGACACAGCCGGCGTGTAAAGACGCCGTAAAAAGAAGAGCTGGATGGAGGAACAATAGACGGGAGCTGAGGTGTCTGTTCTCTCGCCGCTTTTGTCCTTTTGCATGAACCCCCCCCCCCCCCGACCTTGTACCTGTGAGATGAACCCCCCCAGAGAGAGGGAGAGAGAGAGAGAGAGAGAGAGAGGAGCGTGCAGGTGACAGCCAGAGAGAGATTGGGGGGGGATGGGTGCAGGCGAGAGTCCGCCACGGGTGTTCGTCGTGTGTGTGTCTCTGCAGCCCCCTGCGCCCCCCACGCCTGTCTGTGACGGAAATAACACCTTTCCTGGTCGCCGCAAGGGAAATGTCGCTGTTTTATGGTTAAAACAAGATTTGGGGAGTTGGGCATAAAAATTAGGAAAAGATTTGTGTTGGGGTTCGGTTTGAGATTACGCATTCAGAGGTTAGCTTTAAACCAGTGGTTCTCAACCAGTGGTCCAGAGTTGGTAACCAAATGGACCCTTATAGATCTTTAACACTTGAGAGTGTAAAATGAAACCAAATGGACCCTTACGGGTCCAAGAGTTAAATTATTGTTAAACATCTGCATTACTTAATTAAATAATTTTTATTTTGATCAACATTTGCCTGTTATCTCTCCTATGGTACATCAATACAGCATGGAATTGTGGAAAAAATCTTATCCATCGATAACAACATTTTTGGGTCTGAGAGTCTCATCAAATGGTGGTCCGTGGCTCAAATGCCGAATAAATAATGAACCTTGATATGAAAAGGGTTGAAAACCACTGCTTTAAACCATTAAAGTCGACCATACTAGCTTTGACTGAAAAAAAAGGATAGCCATTTTGTATTTTAAAACAATTTGCCAGAGGCCAGAGAGTTAAGGTTTAGTGTTGGAGTTATAACTCATTTATACATAGCAGTCGTGTGCCGGTCGAAAACAGCCGACAGATTTGGACGTCCTCGCAAGTGTAGCAATACCAACATTTGTGCACGCTTGCGTGCGCGTGTGTGTGTGTGCACGCGTGTGTGCGTGCGCGAGGCAGAAATGAAAGGCAGGAGTCCCATCTGTTGTGGTGTAATGACTGTGCTATTTGAAGGCAGGAAAGGTTTGGTGCGGGAGCAGCTGGTACCTCGCCCGGTGACCTTTTAGCGTTCTCTCCCCTCGCCATCTGACAGATGTGTCAACTCGATTATTTCAAAAGGCCCTGAATAAATAACCGATTGTGAGAGCGAGAGTGCCGCCCGCTAACCCAAAGCGTCAACAAAATGGAGGCGCACGTGCGCACACGCACACGCACACACACACACACGCACACACAGGTGAACGCGTAGACGCGACCCAAGTGCAGCGACGATGCTGGTCGCCCCCATGTGAGACGGGGGGGAAGTACATGAGCCCGTGGAGAGCACGATGCGCGGCACGCCGGTATATGTGGGATTGCGTGACAGCGGTGTGCAACTGCCTATAAATTACCCTTTAAAACCCATAATGGGCCTCGCACAGCCGAGAGGAATGTGTCACCCCTGGGTGTCTCATCACTTCATTCTCACTCTTCTTCCCTCTCTCTGTCTGTCTGTCTGTCTGTCTGTCTGTCTGTCTGTCTGTCTGTCTGTCTGTCTGTCCTGGTTTTCTTTGTCATCTCCTAAATAGCTGTTGAGTTGCCTGTGCGAGGGGGGAGGGGGCAATAAAGGGGGGTGAATTGAATGCCACCGTGGTTCGGATGCCCTTGGAGCTCTATTACTGCGGCGGGTGGGGTGGGGAGGGGTTGGGGGGGCCATGCACTGTCGTGGGAGGAGGAGGGGCGGGGGCGTTGGTGGGCTGCTGAACCGGGTGGCGCGTTGGTGGGTGATGGGGTGGGGGGTGTACAGGGGGCCTCAGGTGTTGCTCGGAGGCTGCCGATGGATTCTCTGTCCCTGGTGGAACCGGCGGGTGTGGGGGGGGGGGGTATGGGAGTGTGCTCTGTCTGTGTGTGTGTGTGTGTGTGTGTGTGTGTGTGTGTGTGTGTGTGTGTGTGTGTGTGTGTGTGTATGTGCGCTTGTATTACTATACTTGTGAGGGTCAAATGTCCACAGTCCACACACGTATAAGCTCTTATCTCCATATTCTACGTTTTTGTGTTTTTATTTTTCATTTAAATCAACGCCCTACTTGATCATACAGAGTTACACAAAAGCATAAAAAGTAGGTTTACAATTAGGTAAAGATTCAGATTGGGTTTAGGATTAGGACTAGTAGTGGGATACCTTAGCAAAATTAACGATACAAAGCTGATAATAGCGCCAAATTTTGCATGAGGCTTCTTTAGGACCTACTGATGGATTCTAGCCTTGGGTACCAAACTTTATTTTGAATGTTTTCCATACAATTAGGCTTATCAGAATCCATAAAAAAAAACAGGCCGATTCACCTTTTGGCCTATAACTCTTGAACCGTAGGTCATAGCATCAACAATATTTTTTTCCCTGGACTCCTTGGATCATGACGCAACTTTTACCTACGGTTCAAGAGTTATAGGCCTATAGGGTTAATGTACTGGACTATAGAGTTAGACATTAGAGGATAGTTTTTTTTTATTTTAATTTAGAGTAGCCAATTATATTTTACCCCTTTTTTTCCCGCACTTTATAGTCATTATGCCAAATAATTCCTCCCCACACACATTTCTGTGTTGTCACTGCTGTAGTATCCTACTGATTCACCTGCCAGTGAGGAGCCGTACAGCCCTCGTGATACTCCTACCGCCCAACACTTCCCGCTAATAGGTGCCGCCCCAGCCCGTAGAAGTACGTGTAGTGACAATTATCACCCTCACCGCCCGGCTTCCCTCCCCCGAACACGGGCCAATTGTGTTCGTGTAGACGCTCGACAAAGCCGGCTGCATCGGATTCGAACCCACAACCTCCGTGGTGGTGGGCAGTGACTGTACCACTGTGCCACCCGAGCGCCCTCGCCTGATGATTTATACTCAGTTGCTCACCGTCACCGATGTCATGCACAGAAAAATAGCCGCTGTACATCCATAACATTGCCCTAATGTTGATGTCCTCACAAGTATACTGTAGTGTGTGTGTGTGTGTGTGTGTGTGTGTGTGTGTGTGTGTGTGTGTGTGTGTGTGTGTGTGTGTGTGTGTGTGTGTGTGTGTGTGTGCGTGTGTGTGTGTGGTGGGGGGGTAATTGACTCACTGAGTGATTGGGGTACTGTGAAGAGGCGACCGCAATCAGACCTGCCCTGATAGAGTTTGATGCCTCCCTAAATAGTTTTCAAATGGAGGAGCAGGTGCTGTTTTTCCCAAGCAATCCCCACTGCCTGGGCACGCAGGAGAGGACAGCGCACGTGTGTGCGTGTGTGCGTGCGTGTGTGTGTGTAAGCGCATTAAGGAGACATATGCATGCATAGTGAGTGTATTTATGTCTGTTTTTATGTAGTGCTATTTATGACCACATCAAGGTAATAATTGTGATTGTAAAGGTGAATGATGTGTTCATGTCTTTTATTTTTTCAATCATGTATGGTCCCCGCTTTGTAATTTTTAATACTTAGCTACTATAACGCTTAAATTAATAATGTCAGCACTGAAATAGACACAATTACCAACGCTTAACGGGTGTACTGTAGTTGGCGTTTTTCTTCCCTCGCACGTGCCGGTAGGCCTACAGTATATTCACAAAAAACACGGAGCTCGAGCAAAAATGCCACGGGTGATTGCATAGAGGAAAATCACGGGAGACCGCAGGCCTTGAATACAGATGACAGACACAGCCCAACGGAGCTCCGCGGAGCTCGCCTGTCACCTCAGAATTCAATTTCGATCGCTAAAATTGGACCAAAGCCCTTCATTTCAGCTACTCATCTCTTTAAAGAACGATTCGTGTTGGAAAAAAGCCCCCATTGAGGCTCTTGTGCCGAGCCCCCGAGGGAGACCTCCAAGCGCCCAATCCCGCCCAGTGTGAAATTGGCTTCATCAAGTCACGGCCCCGGCCCACTTGATTTGTCCCCAGTGGACCTCTGGACGGGAGAGGGTGTTATTGGGGATGTTATGCTTTTAGATGAGTGGCCGCCTTTGTTGGCACATGCAGCCCGTTGCCAGCGTGGAGCACATGCCCGCCATGCCCGCCGTGTCGCCAGCTTGTTTGTTTTACATCCATTCGGAATGAGATTGCTGGGCCAAGTTCTGATTGAGAGACATTGTCGGCGCGAAGAATTTGTGACATCCATGCAAATCATTTGGCAAAGTACTGGGAAAAAAGGGGGAGGAGGAATTAACTCTACTGACAGTTTTGATTACATCCTTCAGGGAGAAAGGAGAGTAAAAAAGGTTAAAGGAAATTGACTCCTTACATTTTCTCAGATGGACTGATGTGAGAACGACCCTAGAAGGTGTTAGAAAGGCAGCTGCTTCCGTAAAACCTAGCAATGTGTTTTGTTTTTGTATCGTCTGTTACACTGTACTGTCTCTAAAATAAAATAAAAAACTTTGATAAAAAATAAAATAAAAAGTTCAATTCACAAGAATCTTGTAAGTTCATATTGTGGGTAGTATTTCGAGCCACACTGTCGACTCACACAGTTTTCAAAATGCTTCCGTCTAACCGAGAGTAAAGCAGACCCCCCCCCCCACCACCACCACCACCCCACATACACACTTCCGTTTCGGCGCGTAAATGTGTCCTACTGTAAATCAATTAGTCAAAGCAAAATATAGCTTGATGCTGAGCAGAAATGGGAACTCTATAGCATTCAGAGATTGTGGAATAGTTTTCTGGCCACGTGAGACTATATTGTGGGCATACAATACAAAAATAAATCTAATATAGCAAAAAAAATGCTACTTCTTAATGGAAACCAGTATCCTTGTAGGCTAAATGTCTGACTGTACCTTGTGCTTACATTTCTGACTAATAAAGTATGCAATCAATCAATCAATATTTGAAAATGTTTAGCTTTTTTTTTAGACAAAAGGGAGCACAGCCAGAGACTATGGCTATTTGGGGCCCTTTACAATTAAACCTTGCATCACGCCGAGCTCAGTCCATGTATACATGTCAACGTCAGGGTCATTAAGGCGGACAACCCCCCCCCCCCCTCACCCCCGAGGGCTTCTGTCAGCACCTCACATCTATCATTTTCATTGATCAACGCTAATGACAGATGGTCGTTATGGGTGTGTGAGAGGGGCATGGCGACTAGCCTCGAACTCCCACAAGGGGGTGCTGGAACAACCGGGAATTCAGCATGCCAATAAGTCTCATCCAGTACAGGAATACGTACGCTGGAGGCATAATGTTTCGCTACTTTGTGACGAAAAAAAAAGCCGATCCAATTGCCAAGGGAAGAGACGTTAACGCCGTACGTTTCTACAAACCGCTGACATGTCATATCTCAACGTTGCAAGGTAGCCCCCAAGCACGGCATCAACCGAGCGACGCCGCTGCGAAGCCCCGCCGCCGCCAACTCAGCGCTGAAAACGTTCTCAGTTATAATGTGCTTGGAAAGTAAATATAGGATTGAGTCGACATGGTCTGTATGAGCATATCTTGACACGCAATGTTTTCGGGTTCCAAAAACATCTCGTCAAACCCAGTTTTTTTTTTGTTTTCTCCAATTTAGCCATTATGCCAATTGATTCCTCCCCATTCAAATTTCTGTGTATTGTCGCTGCAGTTGTATCCTACTGGCTCACCTGTGAGGAGCCCCCACCGGGAGGACGTAGAGCCATGGTCCTACTCCTCCCGCCCAACACTCCCCGCTGACAGGCACCGCCCCCCCAGCCCGTGTTCGTATAGACGACGACACTCAACAAAGCCAGCGGATTCGAACCCCCCAGACTCTGGGGTGGTTGGCAGCTACGTTACCACTGCGCCACCTGAGCGACCAAACACTTTTTTTGGGGGGCGATTTGATGAAGCCTAGAGTGACGTTTCTTTGTGGTCATAATGCTGAAAAAAAGTGTGTGTGAATTCTTCATTCGTATCGTCGCTCTCGGGTGGAAACCTCATATGTCCAAAACTGTTACTTTTCAGGATGCAATAAAACAAGTTCAAAAGTATCAGATCTACAAGCTTGAAACGCGTCGCTTCGCGCCACGTTTCGAGCTTGTGGATCTGCTACTTTTGATACTTTTGAGTGACTCTGTAGTATGATCAGGTCGGGCATTTATTTACGAAAAAAACACAAAAAGTTAAAATATGGAGATAAAAGGTTTCTGCCCCACAGCAACGGTATCAAAGTCAGAGTGGGTTCCCATCTATGTAGTTGGTGGAACATCTGTTTGAGCATCGGGCAAAAGCACTCAACGCTATTCATGTTTTTTCTCTTACTACGACTACTAAGATCCCACTAGTGAGGATGTGGGTCATGAGTCTATCCACTCATGTGATGTGACCAGACACTGTCCAGATGTGAGGCGTGGGGACGCTCCCTAACACCACTGGAACAGTTTGCTGGATTGTTGCATACAATGCATTTTGTATGAGAGAGAGAGAGAGAGAGAGAGAGAAGAGAGAGAGAGAGAGAGAGAGAGAGAGAGAGAGAGAGAGAGAGAGAGAGAGAGAGAGAGAGAGAGAGAGAGAGAGAGAGAGAGAGAGAACCCCCAGTCTAGTTTTATGTTTTATTATATTTATCTATGCTGTTAATAAGATCTTAGTTTTATAGTTCATAGAATTGTATAGTTTTTTAGAGCGGGCTTAGGAATCAGTGTCTGTTCTTTGTTATGTCTGTTTGTACAACACCAAGGTCCACAATAATAATAAACTTTATTTGTATTGCACCTTTCATGACATGAAATGCAGCTCAAAGTGCTTTACAGAGCAAGATAGAAATACAATAGAAATACGTCTCTGACTTTAATATGTCTTCTTATCCTTGACCTGTTACATCAGTGAATGTATTGTATTGCATGTATATTTCTCCATTGTTAACATACCGTTCAAATCAATCAATCAATCAATCAATGTACAAATGGAACCAAATGTGCCGATACGGGTCCATTTGGTCCTACATTAACTACAATAAGGGTTCGTCTGGTTCCATTTATACACTCTCAGGAACCAAATGGACCCTTACGGGTCTGTAACTCTAACTATCATATCATTTATGTGGGGATTCCCTGGAACCCCCTCAAGGGCCCCTGGGGGCCCCAGGACCCCATGTTGAGCAACCCTGACCTAACACCATCTCTGAGCAGCTGAAATAATCACTAAGTCTTGAAATACTCTTCTCACATCTTCATTAAATATGAATGTACATTCTGTACATCCCAGGTGCTAATTTATTCTCCCATTTATATTCTGTATATGGTTGCTGCTGAAACCTTGTATCTCCGGATTTCATTTTTTTTTTTGTTGTAAATTCATGCCATACTTTCGTCATGCTACAGTGTCACACAAAAGCAGCGACAATAGCCGATCTCCACGCGTCTTAATGCAATGCTTGTAGATCGGCTATTTTCACAATTTTAAAATGTTTTTAAAGTAACAGTTATGGACATGGTTTCAACTCGACAGCAGCAATATGCTTTTTCATTTTCCTCTGGTTGCAACATGTAGTTGCCAACACACTCTCACTCCCAAAGCAGCCTATAGTGACTTCTTGGGACAAATGTGACCAAACGTCTACATGTGACCCCACGAGGGGTACCTGCGGGGTCATCTGACCACGTCCCGGTCACTTCCGCACTCCAGGAATGCGGAAGTGCCGTTCTCAAACCCAAGACGTAAAAGGGTGACGGCTCTGCCCAAAAAACGGTTGAAACGACGGAGGCGTGCCGTCCAAAGTGGACTTGAGCCACGAGAGGCACCGCTGAGCGAGCCGCTAGGCAAGCGAGTCGCCGTGCCGAGCGCTGCGAAGTCCGCTTCAGCCGACTCAGCGCCGTTCGAGAAATGTCCCGATAGGGACGGAATTGTACCTCACGTCCTCCCGGTGGGTACCCCTGCGGAGTCACATGTTGACGTTTGGCCAAGCCGTCAACCGTTTGCCGTCTTGGGAGTGAGAATGCGTGCATATCATTGGTGTCTGGTGGAAAGCTTGTGGACATTTTGCAGCAATGACTTTTCTGGAAAAAAAAGAGCCTGTGTTCCAATGGATCCAATGTAGTTATTATTGTCTAATATGCTATTTTTGCTATTTTTAAATAGCAGACATATCAGATATACAAGCTGTATTTATTCTACAGAGTGGATTTGGGTCCCATATATAAAGTGTGTTAGAAGTAGCACACACACACACACACACACACACACACACACACACACACACACACACACACACACACGCGCGCGCACGCGCGCGCACCGGTGCACAAGCGCACACGCTCGGTATCTATCGATGAGACCGCCCTGAATCCTAAACTCACATAATGGATGGTCTATGGTGAACGTGCTTCGTGCTGTCCCACCTTTTTTGCCGGCTTCCCCTGGGAGGTAATCATTGTAAAATATTGCTTTTCAAAGAGCTCTACAGAATGGATGATTTATCTAGTGAGGGTGGAGGGGTGGGGGGGACAAAAAAAATCAATAAGTGTGTTTATTAATTGCACTCGGACACAGCAGTATTGTGGGTAATAATTCACAACCCAGGTAAGGTGGTACGGAGCCCCTCGCGGGTCCGTGTTTATACTCTCAGAGTTAAATGAACGATCTGGAATTTGCTGTAATAGTATGCAGTATGCAAATAAATACTGTTGCATGCATTGGAATGGTGATCTGAATATCGCTATGAAACCAGAATGTGAAACCAACAGTAACGTGGAAGGAAGCGCATGCGTGCCCCAGGGGTCCTTGAGGGGGTTCTAGAGGGTCCCCATGCCAAATGATTGATGACGATGGTTAGGAACCAAATGGACCCTTATGTGTCTAACTCCGAGAGCTTACACATGGAACCAAATGGACCCGTTATAGGGTCCATTTGGTTTCAATTGTACACCCACAGAGCTACAGATACATAGGGTCCATTTGGTTCCTAAAAATACGCTCTCAGAGCTCAATTAACATTAATGATGCTACAGTGCAGATTGGGGGTCCCAGAGATAAAATGTGCATCAAATGGAGGTCTGTGGCCTAATGCAAATCAAACTGGGGGTCCTTGAAATTTAAATGGTGGAGAATCACTGCTATAGCCGTAAACAAATCTTCTGTTATGGGGGTCTCTGACTTATCTTTCCAAATGGGGGTCCGCAGGCTAATACGTGTCAATTTGGGGGTCCTTAAAATGAAAATGTTTGAGAACCGCTGTCCTAGACCAGTGGTTCTCAAGCTTTTCAGGCCGTGACCCCCCAAAATAATCATATTTGAACTGGGGACCCCCCATTTTGTTTGACTCCGTTCCACAGATAAATATATCACAACGAGTTGTGCGCTTATCTGCTATTCATTTATTTTTTTGCCTCTTTCTTATATTATTTCACAATTTTTGGAATGGAATTAGTACAGAGGCATGGTGTAGAGTTCAACCAGACAGTGTATTTATTCACCCAACACAGGTAACATTCAATTAATGTTACAACATTGGCATGGTGGTGTCCAGCTTCCCACCCCTCAGCTTTGCTCTCTCAGATACCTGGCAGCTTTTTATACCAGCTGCAGCTAATGAGCCTGGACTGCTCCATTCCAAGGGGTGTATTATAAATCTAAAACATAAATAGGCCTTCATTAATACCATATACATTTAACCGACATAATATATTACAAATCTCTATGAACTACAAACATAATGATTCTTTATCATTCACACTATACTGCAACATAAATATTAGCAATTGCAAACACGCATCACATCGTAACCCTCCTCTGCTATCCTGATATGGTCCAGCCCCAATCATGCTGGAAGCACACACAACAGGTACTGTTGAGGATCCAATCAACCTCAACAATAAAACCTCACACTACAAACATATTGCACTCTCTCCATATTGCACTAAGGTGAACTGTGCAAACTAATAAAAGTGCAAATGTGCTGTGCAAATATCATTCAATAAATAAGGGTTATATCAAACATAAAATTCTTAATACAGCATTACAATCATTTTAACCACTTTATCCATTTATACGTTGGCTATTCAAAAATAGCAGATCTACAAGGTCACAGTGCGTCACTTTGTGATTATTGATAATGTTGATTTTTATAACATAAATCTCTTCGGGGGGGGGGGGGGTCCCTGGCACAAAACATTACGCGGCCAAAAATATATCAATTTGGGGGTCCTTGACGTGAAAAAGTTTGAGAACCACTGGTTTGGAAAAACCCACCCTTCTTTTTTGTTTTGTTTTGTTTTTACAAATCGAACCCTATATCTCAGACCGGCTCGCCTGCTGAAGAAGTGCTCGCATCGTGAAAGGGCCTCCAGGCCTGTCTTCAAGCTCCGTCTTTGATGCAGCTCCACAGATTAAAGCCCAGTTGAACACAAAAGGAATTTGTGATGGATGCACGTGTAAAAAAAACAAAACAAAAAAAAACAATGACAAAGAGAAAGAAACAAAGGCACAATTCTATCTCCCTGCTCTTAAATCAGTGGAGGCATATGGCAACCTTAATCATGTTACGCACAAGAAAACCAAACAGCCTCTGGCGCACTTCAAAGATCGCCGTTCAATCCAGCTGTCAATTCATCTCCGAGTGTGTGTAGGCACGTGCGCGTGCCAATGCATGCGCGTGCATCATCGGATTACGTCGCGTGCTTTCAAGTTGGAGCGTGATGCGGGCCTTTTCACAAAAGGGCATGTCGCTTTGAAATGTGTAATTGCTCCGTGGTGAATCCTATAGCGATTTGTTGTCTTTGCCAGCCTGGCTATTGTTCTAGCTAATGAGGTCTGAGAGAACCCAAGGCTACATTGAGACAAAAAAAGAGAAGAGAGCTGGAGAGAGAGAGAGAGAGAGAGAGAGAGAGAGAGAAGGCAACAGGAAAGAAAGAGGCACGGCACAATGCATAGCTTGCTGTATGCAAATGCGTTGAAACAAAAGTGTTGGCACAATCCTAGACGCCGTTACAATTAATCTGCATCATTACGCTGTGTGTGGAGTGGATGAAAAAAAAAAAGCACCAGCGGCACATTGGAGCAGAGGATACGTCTTAATTGTTTTGCTGGGTCATACGGCGTGGGACTGTGCCTTATTAGCGCGTATAGCTCCGCGTTCCGGTTTGTATCCGCCAATGT
The DNA here is from genome assembly GCF_963280865.1 of Gymnoscopelus braueri. Lineage (NCBI taxonomy): Eukaryota > Metazoa > Chordata > Actinopteri > Myctophiformes > Myctophidae > Gymnoscopelus > Gymnoscopelus braueri. Next base: position 44,848,765 of record NC_137613.1, read on the forward strand.
TTTTTTTCCGCACAGCGTGGCAGTCTCAGTGATTTTCATGCAAATGTGGCCTGGCATACAGAATACCACAGAAGCCTGAGAAAACAGCATTGTTTCTGGAGTTTCTGTATATCGTCACTGTTGAGTATAACCTTGGATCTCCATATTCCACCACATTCTTTTTTTTTTTCATGAATTAATGGCCTATTATATCAACAATAAAAGATATAGCCGCATACAGTATCTTCATGCCTGAAGAAGGTCTCCACGACCGGAATGTTGCTTCATTAAAACTTTTCTCTTGACCCTGCAAGAGGCAGTGTGCTGCTATATCTTTTATTGTTGATGTTGTCTACTGCTTTTTTGCCTATATACGCCCCTGCTTTTAAACAATTTTAATCTAGACCACGGTTGGACCAGGGTGTTTAAATAGTAAGGGTGATGCTCATTGGAAGTAGGACATCGTTACCTCTGAGGTAGTTTTCCCCGCCTCCTGTCTAAAGCTCCTTCCGACGTCGGAAAATAGAAAGCTCGGAATTACGAATGTTTGGTCATATCACGCTCTCGGGTGGCGCAGTGGTTAAAGTGCCTGCCCACCACCGCGGAGGTTGTGGGTTTGAATCCACCGTGCTGCATCCGGCTTTGTCGAGCGTCTACACACACACACACACACAATTGGCCCGTGTTCGGGGGACGGAAGCCGGGCGGGGAGGGTGATATTTGTCACTGCACATAGTCCTACGGGCTGGGGCGGCACCATGCAGTCAGCAGGGAGTGTTGGGCGGGAGGAGTAGGACGAAGGCTCTACATCGTCCCGGTGCTGGCTCCTCAATGGCAGGTGAGTCAGTAGGATACAACGGCAGCGACAACACAGAAATGTGTGTGTGGGGGGGGGGGGGAATCAATTGGCATAACAAATAAATTGGGGAGAAAAAGAGGGTAATAAGCAAAAAATAAATATATATATATATATATATATATATATATATATATATATATATATATATATATATATTATTATTATTTTTTTTTGTTATATCTCCTCCCTTTCCGAAGAAAAGTCTGGTCGTCGGAAGGAGTATATAATGCACTCGTTAATAAAGGTTTCAATACATCTTTTAAATGTTCCAATGCATCCTCGGACGAGAGTCCTTCTTCAGCGGCGTCTCCAGTCATCTCAATCTGGCTAGCTCTTCAGTACTTCAATACCCCTTGAATCTTTCTTGAGTACCCTACCCCATGTAGGTAGGTGTGGGATGGAAAAGGTTATTATACTGAACTAATTAAATAACTAACACGCATTGTTTAACACTGTCACCAACACATTTTTTCTTCCACTTGTTTTTCCTTTTTCATGTAATAAAAGATAATAATCATAATACTAATTACAAAGCGTCGCGCTGCGAAGCGTTGTGAGCTTGTAGATCGGCAAATTTCGATGCACGACAACCACACCTAAACATGAACACCACCTTCACTGGAAATGTCTGAATGTTAATTTAACTCTCAGAGTGTACAAATGGAACCAAATGGACCCCGTTAGGGTCCATTTGGTTCCATTTGTACATTCTGAGAGTTACAGACCCGAAGATACCCTGAGGATTTTTACTATGTTGTGTGTTGTGCATTGTTTTGGTCAGTGAATGTGTTATTTTTGCCTTGAAGATATCTTGTTGCTCCGAAATATTGACTGTGAAACACGTCAAACCACATTCCTCTCAGGGCTCACACTGTTGATAGTGACATTCATAGCTTCAGACAAGGAATGAACATTCGTTAGCATGGTAGCCTTCTTTGTGTGCAAACCTTTCATGTTGTTGAACACCTAAGCCCCCTTTTGAAAACTTTATCACAGTTACCAAAGTAGAAAACATTATTTTCATTTCATATTCTTGTGTCATGAAACAGATGCTTGTTTCTTTACTCGTTATTTGTTTGTTTTAAGCCACAAGGACATGGTGACAGTGTTGAAATATGTCGTGTGGTGTGGACAAACCTTGAATGTCCAAAATCCATTGCTTTTCAGGAAACGGGAAAAGAATAACCTTTATTCCAATGGATCTAATGTAGTTATAATTCAATCAAAAGCTCTTGTTGATACTGTATAAAAACCCACAGACACACTTAATCACTTTAACTTTCACTTCCTAAGATTTTCAAAAATTGTGAAAATAGACAATCTACAAGCTTCACAACCCATCGTGATGCGATGCGTTAAGTGAGCTTGTAGATCGGCTATCTTTACTACTTTGTGTTGCACAAAGAAGTAGGGCATTCATTTACGGGGGGAAATGTTTTTTCAACGTTGAAATATGGACTTACAAGTTTTCTCCCTGACAGTGATGAAATATAGTTCAATGCAATCATAGTCACAAATATAAATCCACAATGTGGCCTAATAATGTCCCAGTGTACCAATGATTTACATGTCATTAGACATCCATCCACAATGACCTCCAAATGGGAGGGGTCACAATCACATTCAGATACAAAAGGTTACTGTGATATTAAAAAATTATGTCACATGATGTGCCGCGTTTCTAGCTTGCAGATCTGCTACTTTTGATGCTATTGTGTGACGCTGTATAGTCTGATCAAGTAGGGCATTCATTTACGAAAAAACACAGAAAGTTAGAATATGGAGATAGGAGGTTTCTGCCCGACAGCGACGATGAGGATATGACCAGCGAGGAGAGTCATTCACCCTGCCCTATACTGTGGATAGGGTGGATTGTATGGTAACAGCAGCCCGTGTTGTCATCAGCGAGACCCGCCATCAGCCGCTCCACGTTATCAGAAAGTCCATTTGTCACTCCCATATGTGACCCATTAGCATGGTTATCAGAGGACGCTCCGAGCGGCTTGTCTGTCTGTCTGTCCGTCCGTCCATCTGTCCATCTGGACACACATTTTCTGATGGGTCTGGTCAAAGGCAAGAATGTGTTTGTGTGTGAGATGGTAATGTCCAAATGTGATTTGACAAATGGCAGGGCACTACTTGTGTATGTGATTCTGTGTGTGTGTGTGTGTGTGTGTGTGTGTGTGTGTGTGTGTGTGTGTGTGTGTGTGTGTGTGTGTGTGTGTGTGTGTGTGTGCGTGCGTGCGTGCGTGCGTGCGTGCGTGCGTGCGTGCGTGCGTGTGTGCGTGCACATGCGTGCACGTGTGTGCACGTGTGTGTATTTGTTCAATAATGGACAGCTGCCGTCATTAATAACCATTAATTTTATGATCCACGCATTAGGCCGCACACCCCTCTAGCATGTCGTAGCACTCTCTTCCTGTGTGTGTGCGTGTGTGTGTGTATGTGTGTGTGTGTGTGTGTGTGTGTGTGTGTGTGTGTGTGTGTGTGTGTGTGTTTGTGTGCATGTGTCCATGCGTGTGCATTTGTGATGGATGCCTCCCCTCCCTTCGTACCCCCCCACCCCACCCCCCGCACCTCCCCTTAGGCACAGCGAGCATAAAGCAGACGATTTATTTTACGACCAGCGTGCTGCTGAGCGGCACTGGATTTACAGTCATTTATGGTCATTTTTATGTATTAGCTGGTACCAGGAGGTGGCTTTGGGGTGATAATGAATATGACGGACAGGCAGCTGGGGGGGTGGGGGGGAATTGCCGCGTCGGCAGCGTTAATGGAATTAACGGCGCAGAAAAACATGGAGTCAGTTTAACCCTCCTTCCATTATGGGTTTTTGACGGCGGTCAGAGCTTGAGTGGTTATAGAGTCACCGTTACGGAGTAACTGTGTGACATGGACAATGGATATTAATCAGACAGGATGATTAGTTCTTCTGACGACATTGGTGTCCCTAATTATGTTGAAACAAACGCTGTCCTCTTGGCTGCTGTCAACTGCTGCATAGTGTAGCCACGCCAATTTTGCTCAAGTCGGGTCGACTGTCCATATTTAGGTTACCCATTTTGCATTTCCAATGGGGATAGCTTTGTTGTTTGATACTACAGATTAATGGAGGATTCGGCCACGCCCCGAAATACCCATATGTGTGTGTCTCACAGAATATGCTTAAAGGGATAGTTCACCCAAAAAATGACTTATTGTCTATCAATTACACACCCCATGAAGCCTTGAATGTTTTTGTTTTTGTCGCTTTCCTAAGCCAATAATTCAAATTATTGGCTTAGGAATGCGACAAAAACTAAAAAATCTCCATGAATTCAAGTGCAGGGGTGTGTACTCGATAGGAAAAAAGTTATTTTGGGGGTGAACTATCGATGAAGTCATACTGTACAACATATAGTGAAGATAGCCGATCGGCAATTTTCCCCCCACCTGTCCTCACCATCTTCGGAGGCCGGCCTCTTTGATGTCGGACCTGAGATGAGTGCATGGCTGTACGACATCTAAGCTGGACATCTGATGATGATACACAAAAGAATAAGGTGGTTATTTTTTTGTTACGTTTCGTCATGAAAAAAAAAATAATGACAAGCCCAAAGTAGGTTGAAAGTGGTTAACCCATTCAAACCGGGAACGCATCTGTGTAACCACTTTATCCATATTTTATACTTTGGCTATTAAAAAATATCAGATAATAACCCTCCCCTTAGATAGGACTTTGATGATTATGCCGATGCATCAATGTGACCATGAGCTATATGGAGTGTGGTGACCTGTCTTAAAGGGGTAGTTCACCCCCCAAATAACTTTTTTTCTATTGATTACTCACCCCATGGAGCCTTGAATTCATGGATATTTTTTTGTTTTTGTCGCATTCCTTCCTTTATTATTTGATTATAATAAATTTAGCCCCATTGATTCCGGTAGGAGACACAAATGCATTTGTGTCTCCTACCGGAATCAATGGGGACACATTTATTATAATCAAATTATTGGCTTAGGAATGTGACAAAAACAAAAAATATCTATGAATTCAAGGCTCCAGATGGTCAGTAATCAATAGAAAAAAAGTTATTTTGGGGGTGAACTACCCCTTTAAGTGCCTGGCTATGCTTTTTTTGTTTTTCGCTCTATTTGTTTTTATACTTATGGTGTTGACGAATAATGGAACTGGAGGACCCCCCCCCCCTTACTTGTTTGACCATGTTTGTCTTGTTTTGTTAAGAGTATGTCTGTCAGCTGTTGTATGTGGAAACTTTAAAACATTCAATAAAAATATGAAAATGGAATAAAAAATATCAGATATACAAGCTCATACTATTGAGAAATCGTTCAACTTTGTGCAAATCTTTGAATATATCTATTTTATTTTAAGGGAACATTTTTTACTCAAATCTTTGCTTCTGGGGGGTCCCTGGAAGAAAATCTTTTTGAGATGGGCGTTCGCGGCCAAATATCAAGTTTGAGAACCACTGATATAGCAACATACGTTTTTAATCAAAAAACTGTTAGGATTTAGAAGACATTTGTAGAATATTCAAAGACGTGCACACATTGTCACGATTTTTCAAAAATAGCAGATCTACCTTGAATATCTGCTATTTTTGAATAGCCAAAGAAATCTTAAAATGACAGAGACGCGTTCCCCGGATTGAACATGGTTAAAACACAAATGCACACACAAACAGAATACCAGTAAACAAAGGCATGCAGCCAGGCCCTAAACATTTATTGCCATTCTTTCCCGTCTGTTTAGCCCAAATTAGCTCACTGATAGCGGTAATTAATCTTTGTTCTGCCGTGCTGCGTCCAATGCACTCACGGCCCCCCCTCCCTTCTCCCCCCCCCCCCCCCCCCCCCACGCCCACGAGGACCGCCTGTCAAGCGATTGACAGCCTCGGCACCCCGAGGGCACTAAAAAACTCCCAGCTTCTCCGGAGGATTTGCGAGGCCGCAGTTGGTCGAGGAGTGACTTATAAGGGATCTCTGTCCTGGCAGTCAGTCAAGCCCGGGCGTGATGCACAGTGACAGTTATTTAAGAGTACCCCTCCTTTAGCCAGAAGTGCTGAGCAGTACATTTAAGCAGGGTTGGAAGAAGTACTCAACATTTTTTATCTAATTTAAAGGTCCCGTAACTGGTATTTATTTGTTAAATTAAGTGTCGCTCTGGTAGTAATCATTGCTAAAAAGGTGCACTTTTTTTTGCCTCTGAGATAAAGCAGAAGTGTGGAATAGAAGTCTAAAGTATTGAAAAACTGACATAGTAAGGTAAAGCAAAAGTAAACTACCTCAAAATTGAACTTAAAGGGATAGTTCACCCCCAAATGTTTTATTTATTTATCGATTAGTCACCCCAGGGAGACTTGAATTTGTGGATATTTTTCTTTTACTTGTAACTCAAGTCCAGTTCTCTAAGATTGAGTAAATGTACTAAGTTACTTTCCGCCGCTGACTTTAAGGGTCTCAGTTGGCAGTCAGTCAAGCCCGGGTTGTGATGCTCGGTGACAGTTTATTAAGAGCATGCCGCCTTTAGCCATAAGTGCTGATCAGGACAGTTTAAGTTACAGTTAAAGTTTATGCGCTACATCAGCCTGTCACCACACCGCCGGGGTCTGTGCCAAGACCACCACACCACACCCCACCCCACTCCACTCCATGCCCCCACCCACCCCATCACTCCCACAGTCCCCCTTTCCCCTTTCTCCCGCTTACCGCCTTGACTCTTCTAAAATGTCACACTCTAACCCTTTTCAGCGAGAACATTCTCTTCTGCTTGCTCTCTCGCTTTCTCTCCCTCTGAATGTCTGTCTGTCTGTCTGTCTGTTTGTTTCCCCCCTATCTCCAATGCTGTCTCACATCTGAAAACGAACAATGGATACTTAATGACGACTTCGTATGTATGTTAGGCGAGAATGTGCTTCTCTTTTCTCTCTCTCTCTCTCTCTCTCTCTCTCTCTCTCTCTCTCTCTCTCTCTCTCTCTGTCCCTCTAACGGCCTCCACCTTTTCTCATTCCTCTCCTCTAATACCAGAGCCATTTATCATAGAGTAAGACAACCGGGGAGCAGAAAACAGCGCCGGTCCAACCGCGTGGTTCATGTAAACGGCGTGGTTCATGTGACAAACGCTCACACAGACTCCAGTGCATTCCATCAACTTCCGGTTCAGGTCTTTGTCACTCACTATACGCCAATAGAAGGCTCTGTAGAAGACCTGGCCGGATGAAGTGAACGGAGGTGGCGTAACTCTCTAATAAATGGCTCTGCTCTATACTATCCTTCCTGTCTTCCCCGCCTGCGTCCCCCTTCTGTCTCTCCTCAAGTCAGGATGTGATGGGGGGGATGTGGGGCGGGTGTGGGCTGTCGACAGAGCTCGCTAATAGCGACTGACAGCCCCACATAACTTCTTGACATTAGCTTTTAGCTATCGCGCTTCTTTTACGGCCACCCCCCCGCCCCCACTCCTGATGGCAGATTTGTCAGTCAACACTTACGCTGACAGTAGCCTCTCTCTCTCTCTCTCTCTCTCTCTCTCTCTCTCTCTCTCTCTCTCTCTAATGATGTCTTTGTGACAGAAGAGATCTGAGGCTCCCATCACAAACGCTTTATTACAGTAGGAGCCACGGCGCTCCATCATTGTCTGCAACACCATCACACGACGATGGGCGCACACACACACACACACACACACACACACACACACACACACACACACACACACACACACACACACACACACACAGCTCCAGAACAATGCTGCTAGCATCAGAGGATAGTACCATTAATCTCCAGAGACATGGAGGGGTGGGGGAAAGTGAGAGAGAGAGAGAGAGAGAGAGAGAGAGAGAGAGAGAGAGAGAGAGAGAGAGAGAGAGAAGCATTGGGTACTTGAGGTTCTATTTTATTGTATGGCAAACAACGTATGCTATTTTCTAAAAATGTTGGGGGAGAAAAGTGTGCATATCGGCGATGACCCCAATGGAGTGATCCGAGTGATGAAAAGTCCTAAGTAGGTTGGATCAGCGGATCTAAAAAAATATATTGATAAAACCCCTAATCCCCATTGGAATACCCTGATGTCATCAATACGTTGCCATAGTACTGAAGTCATAGACTGGCATGCACTCCATATTTGAGCATGTCTGACACAGAACTCCATACTGTATATGGACAACAGGTAACAGGCGGTGCAATGGGTTTGTATAGCTTGCATCGCAGTAGGTCTAGTTTGTCAAAAATAGAACATTCATGCCACACCGTGGACGGAGAGTTTGGTGCTCATGTGCATCAACCAAAATAATGTGGGTCGAAATGGCATGACCATGCAGAATGCATGCTCAGCCTCTCTCGTCGTCGCTGTGGTCCTCGTCCTCGTCCATCGACCTCCAAATACAAACATCTTTGTCCCCGATGATGGTGGCAGAGTGACAATGTGGAAACAGGTGCTGGACTGCCTCGGGTGTTAATTAAAGACTACTAGACCATTGTGGTGGTGTCCAACTTGTACATGTCATTAGTGGATCCAGTCAGCCCCATGTATATTAATGACCTCACCCCCAAGACACAGGCTGAGTGGACGAACCGAATCAAAGACGTCCACTAATTATTGTCAAAAAGGCATATACGTTCATGGTGAGCCCAATTTTCATTCCTGAGATTTCAATTGACTTCCAAATACATTCTGAGGTGAGGAATTAAGATTTAAAAAAAAAAGTTATTTCACATCAAAGTAATCTTTTTTCTTCACTGACCATTTTTATTAAGTCACCAGAACAACATACTAAAAGTCCTAAGAAATCCTAGTTGCGGAAATTATGTTTAATTGGCATCAATCTAAAATGGCCACCTAAATTGTGTACATATTTACACCAACACTGGTCTCTGCTTGTAGATCGGCTATTGTTGCAACTTTTGCTTGAGACTGTAGTATGATGAGGTAGGGGATTAATTAATATATATATATATGCAGATAAGAGGTTTCTGACCGACTGTGAAGTATTTATATAGCTGGTAAAACACAATGCATTTTTGGAACACATTTTACATTACAAACAGCCTTTGGCATTGACATGTGGTAGGTAGACAAACACAATTCAAAGAAGAAAAATGAATGCTGAAGTAAATACAAAAAATAAAATCCTTGAAATGAAAGTGCTCACACGAAGCATTTCTTCAACTCAATCGATTAAGCACAGTTATTTGAGGAAAACCACTTTGTATCCGTTGCTGTATAGCAACCATGTTGTTTTCAATGGGGGGGGGGGGGCAGCTTCTTTAAGAAGCTAATTAATAGATATTAACCCCTTAACCCGGGACAGCCTCTGTGTCATTTTAGATGTTAGATATACAGTATATAGCAACATACTGTAGGTTAGGATTTTTGGCCTTTTGGCATTTTTTTATCGACCCCATTTTCATTCTCACATGTGTGTCAAATTTTTGGACCCAAACGTGTGACTTGAGGCAGCAGAACAGGTTTCAAACAGTTTATTACTGCAACCAGGGAACACGAGGAGCATAAGGAGAAAAATACAAAACACTTCAGGAGCACAAAGGGAAAACAAAACAGGAATACACAAAGATAATTAACATAGGAGCCAAGGCAAAACACAAGCAACACTTCACAACTTACTGGCAAGGAATCAATGAACATGGGGTATAAATACACACATGGTAACGGGACACATCTGAACATAACTACAATCAACTCAGGGATAGGCTAGTGGACTAACTGGACACAAGTGGAGATAATAATGTATAATCACAGAGAGGTGAGACAGGACAGGTAACAACAGCAACTAAGGAAAAGTGGAAACACTAGGTCATCACTACAAAATAAAGGTACACAAGTGTAAAGTAAGACCCTAAATGAGGCGCAGTTTACGGAGCTAGTTCAGGCCAGGCAACTCAAGGGATTGGGCTAACCGATCAGGTGACTAAGTCACATGCACTCTTCTCCTGGTCGGTGAGTTATAAGTAATGCTCTGCCTACCTATCCAGTCTGGTTGCGCTCTTCTGCTGCTCTGACGTGCGACGCTGCTGCTGCTGCTGCTCTGCTGCCGAGATCCTGCCGGATCTGCTGCCCTTGCTTGCTCCCTCTGCTGCTGCCCATGAAAGTCATACGGCGTCGGTGTTCTTGGTTGATGGTTGTAATCATAGCTACTCAGCGGCGTGCTACTGGTCCTAATCGTGGTATTACTTTCTTTACTTAAGTAAAAAACTAAATTAAATTATGGCTAAATCTCTTGCTAAACGCTCAGCTCAAAAGCAGTAGCGTTCGTCATTGATCGATATCAGTATGGTCAACTAGAGTGTAGAAATAGAGTAACGACACGCTCGATTCCGCCGCAAAACTGGCTCCTTAGGCTATAGTTCCAAACATTGAGTTAGACGGAGCACTTCCGCATTCCGGGCTATAGTTCCAAACAATGGGACTGCCTCATTGAGTTAGACGGAACACTTCCGCATTCCATTCTTACAATGGGAGTCGACGCTAGTGTCAGAACTCTCTCTATGGCACTGGGTTGACGGTAATTCACCAACAGTGTTGCTTAAGTTGCTATGTTTTCTTATCGTAAGCAACGATGGGCTCGGGGTTCTGTTATGGTCCCCAGTTTAGCGTGTATTTGTTCAAAGTAGTTCACTTTATCTCAAGATTGGGTTTCTAGACCTGGTTGTTTACTTCTCTCTCAAGAGATGACGTCACCGATCTGTGCGCGCTGATATGGCTGGTAAGTACTGCTTGGTAGAGAGAGGGCATGGCTTCACTTTGTGATTTGCTTTGCTTGTTCTGGCTCTAATGTTCAGATTAATATCTTTATGTACTGGTTAAAACACGGATATGCTCAGTTGGCTGCATCTTGCTTAATTTATAGTTTAATGTATCATGGTTAGTTCAGTGGCTTTAGATGGTACTCTTATTCTGAAGAGATCGTCCACCGGAAGCGAACTTGTGAGTAGCGTTCAAGAAGTAGTTGTTAATGCTGCTAGAATTTATTGAAATCGATTTAGCAGTTATCTATAGGAGGTTCTGTTTTGGCGTAGGGCTGGAACGGATGAACTATTACGTTATGGGATAAAGGGATAAGTTTGGTTCCGTAGTCATGCTGTCTGACTCTATGATTGGTTGACTTTTCTGGTGTAACCTGGGAATTGTAGTCTCTGCTCAAGCCTCCGGCGTCAGATCAGTGGTTATGATACAGGCAGAGAGATTTTATTCACGTGCCGATCGCTGCATAAGCTATATTTATTATTTTATGTAGTCTGCGTGGTAAAATAAATTTCAATCAGGCTGGATGGCATAAGATGTTAAGTAATCTCAGTAAGCCACAGCAACTAAAGCATTATATTGATAAAATTATTATACGTTATGAACTTGCTTGTGACTTGCAATATGAGTTAAACAGCAATAATATTAAGTATCACAGCGTAGGATTAATAAATGTGCAAGTCTAGTTGGTATTAAATATCATAGGTTACGGGTCCGTTCGGATTCCAATCATCATTTAGCAGTATCTTTATCAGAAGGTTGCGAGTATGTTGTAAGGATGTGCATAGATCATTCTATGCTTAAAGCAGTCTGTAGTTGTGCAGACTGGCATTATATCGCGTTAATTTTAGTTATGGGCGGATAGTAGTGGTAGGGATGATTTATCTCCATGTGCGATGGTGGCTATAGTTTATCTCTCCTATAGATATGTCTGGCATCTATTTGCAGAGTAGGAAATGGCACCAGACGTTGTCAATTCATGTAGCAGTTCAATTGCTCTAATATGTGGTGGAGGTAAAGTAGGCGTTTCATATTACGATGAAATAAACAAATGAACTTGCAGTGCAGATTAGACGTTATTGGTTGCATTCTACCGTTGCTTATGCTCTTGTATTGCTAAATTACACTTGTTAAGGATCAGGATGAGCTAAAGGGATTCTCATTTTGCTGCATACATTTGGATAAGAGATGGTAGAGACGTTGTAGCACAGGCTAACACAGTACGTTTGCTTCTTTGTGGAAGCTTTAGATTGTCGTAGCACAGGTTAGCACAGCATGTTTGCTTATGTGGAAGCTTTACATTGTTTGTAGCACAGGCTAGCTCAGCATGTTTGCTTCTATGTGGAAGATTAGAGTGGTGTAGCACAGGCTAGCACAGCATGTTTTGCCTACGTGGAGGCCGAATTGTTAGCACAAGCTATCTCAGCATGCCTTGCTACGTGGATAGCTCTGGATTGTTTGTAGCACAGGCTAGCATAGCATGGTTTGCTTCCCACGTGGAAGCTTGAATTGTCTTAGCACAAGCTATCTCAGCATGCTCGCTACATGGATAGCTCTGGATTGGTTGTATCACAGGCTAGCATAGCATGGTGCTTCCGACGCGGAAGCTTGGATTGTTCGTAGCAAAAGCTAATTCAGCATGTTTGCTTCTCATGTGGAAGCTTGGATTGTTGGTAGCACAAGCTAAACACAACATGTTTTGCTTCCCATGCGTAAAGCTATCAAATTGGTTGTAGCACAAGCTAAACACTGCATGCTTTCTTCCATGTGGGAGGTACATGGTATATAGAAAAGTTGGTTGCCGAGTGATGTTGTCATGAGCATCAAGATTACAGAAGTTAAGTTATTGCAACAGGATAGATAGTGGGGCTTCAGTAGAGTCAAGATATCAGTCATTTGTCCAGGTTGGCTGGTGCGCATCAATTAAATAAATAAAAATATATATATATATATATATATATTTTGCCGCGACATATCTCGCAGGACGGATAAAAGAGGGACTCCGATCCTGGCTGCTCCTGTTATCAATAGTTACACTATGTTGATGGGCTCTTTGCTTGTCTCATGCTTATCAAAAGCTGGGTGACTGGAAGTATTTGTCCCCGTATAAGAGGCGCTGCTGTATTCGCCAGAGTGGGATGCTCACGGCATATTTAGCACCACATCAAGGTGTGTTCATCACTGGTGACGAGTGTTGCAGCGCAACCAGCAGCTTGCGGTGTGCGACTGACTGTGTCAGGATTGAGGCCACACTCGTGCATTGACGTGCAGCATGCGTCCCCACTCATCCACAGTGAAGCACGCACGATTCACCGTGGCTATGTGAGTGGCTTCAGGAAGTAAATTCCTGTCCCAGCTGTCTATAACGGCGTCATCTCGTCCAGGGTGGCTTATCATGGTAATTGCAAGAATAATTCTGCTTCTGGTTCTAGATTCCAGGTTGAGCTACCTACGCTCTTGGCGGCACTGTGAGCTCTCAAGGCAGCGTGAGAGAGCTGTTCGAGATGTGGGCTTCTCAGTGTTCTCAGCACTATGCTGCATCATCTACTGTGCGGGCCAGCACAAGGCTCTCAAGGCAGCGTGAGAGCACTTGAGATGTGGGCTTCTCAAGGTCTTCTCGGCACCTATGCTGCATCATCTACTGAGCTGCCTAGCCTCGCTGCTAAACTCTGCTAAATCAATTCTGCCAACCCTCTGGCGTCTGGCTCTGTTGGGCCGATCCAGACTTGCAACAGATGGCATTTCGTGCTAAATCTATTAGGCTATGGATGGAGAGGGATATCGGCGTTAGCTAACATTACTCACATGTCTAATAATCTGCGTCAAGCTCTGCAAGCTATAATTTAAGCTTGTATACCAAATTATTTCTGCATCAACTGCTATGATGCTAATTGCTAACATGCTGCCACATGGCGCTTAACCCATTTAGACCATGGCCGATTCAAAAATCGCCTTCTAAATCTGACTAAATTCTGCAAACTTAGTTTAAAATATATATAATATATATATAAAATGCATGTTGCTATACGGTAAATGGCAACATGAACCCAAAATGGGTTAAATTGGTCATAGGATGGCCGGGCTAATCCAGAATTGCAATAACATTGTGTTTGTCTCTCCATCTGTAGGCCTAAACTTGAACTGGTTCACTGCAAAACTGCGAGAGATCTGCTCAAGCTGCGGGCTTTCTCCATCCTCCGTATTGGTGTAGCTACACCTGCAGCGCTGCTTGCTTCTGCTTCTCTTAAATCTATGGGGCGAGGGTCCTCAGGAGCTTACGTAGATAACGTAGATATTGGTTAATAAGGATGACATTCTGCAGGCTAAAAGCTCATGAGTATGAGCGCTCTCGCTGTTCTATCGCTAATTCAATAAATGCTGCTCGCTTTAATTACAACTCGGGTGGATTGCTGGGGATTTAGTTATTGGTGACTTCATGGCGTTAAAATGTTGGGCTATTTAATATGTTGGGTTTAAAAATGTTGGGCTATTTAATATGTTGGGTTTTAAAAATGTTGGGCTATTTATGACTATAGTCAGGCTAATATATTATATATATATATATAGTACTGATTCAGATGTTAAGTAAAGATAGCACGTCTTTACACACATAGTCAGTACACTTTATTTATTATGGATGATAAACAATAGTTATCATTCATCATAGGATGACTCATTATATATATATGTGTATATATATATATAGCAGATTTCTTTGAAAAAGAAATAAATATAGAATGTCCTCTTCGAATCCGAGTTGGTGCGGCACAGCGTGGACGCCATATTAGGATACCGTCTAGGACTCCTGAATTCAGGGAGCAGCGGGTACCTGGATTCATCAGGCTCGCTGAACACATGGATGCATGCTGCATTTGTTTAGTTAAATTTAAAAATGAAATGTGAGGAACACTATCATGTTAGTAAGAAACAAGTCATGGAGCTCCACCATTCTCACAGATGGTTGGTCCGGCGTCAGGCCCTGTGCTCTCAAGCCGTTTTGGGGGTTCTTGCTGTTTTGGGGGTTTAATTCATTCCCTGTAAATGCTAATTGGCATGTAACATTCATTAAAATGTTATCCTTACATGGAATGAATGGATTCAGAGGCCTGACGCCAAACTATGCTTCCTCTTGTTTCTATACCATGCTCAAGCTTGCTAAATATATATTGCTAATAAATATATATTCTAATCCAATCTAAGAGTTGTCTGACTGAAATGAGGCGCAGTTTACGGAGCTAGTTCAGGCCAGGCAACTCAAGGGATTGGGCTAACCGATCAGGTGACTAAGTCACATGCACTCTTCTCCTGGTCGGTGAGTTATAAGTAATGCTCTGCCTACCTATCCAGTCTGGTTGCGCTCTTCTGCTGCTCTGACGTGCGACGCTGCTGCTGCTGCTGCTCTGCTGCCGAGATCCTGCCGGATCTGCTGCCCTTGCTTGCTCCCTCTGCTGCTGCCCATGAAAGTCATCCCACCCGCCTCCCCGGCATCCACCTGTAGGCTCTGTTTCTAGATCCCCTTGGGGGTTTAATTCATTCCCTGTAAATGCTAATTGGCATGTAACATTCATTAAAATGTTATCCTTACATGGAATGAATGGATTCAGAGGCCTGACGCCAAACTATGCTTCCTCTTGTTTCTATACCATGCTCAAGCTTGCTAAATATATATTGCTAATAAATATATATTCTAATCCAATCTAAGAGTTGTCTGACTGAACTAAAACTAAAGCACAACACATGCTCTTTCCCGACGACTGAACATCGCCCAGTTCGGATACTTCAGTTCGGCGAATCAGGACACGTGGAGGTGCACAGGTTCCGAGGAAAAGTTCTGGGACCGCCCCTTCCAGTTACAGTATCACCTCCCTTTCCGAAGAAAGGTTCGGTCGTCGGAAGGAGAGTATGTATTGCGCTTAAAGGGTTAGTTCAGATTTTTTTAGTATTTTCTCTAGGAAATACTTACCATTAATGTAGTGGTTGCAAAGGTATTAATTGATTGCCCGAGTCCCGTGGTCAGAGTCATGGTCCGGTTTTGATGAATATGAAGTAGTTCCGGTAGATTAGTAGATTTGGTGGGGGCCGCTCAATATTATATAATAATTAAAAATATAATATAATAATTAAAAAAACTAGCGTCATTTGTATTGTTGACCTATTTCTACAATATATAGTGCAGGTTTCGTTCAACTTTGACCCCTCTGTCACATGGTACTAATGTTTGTGTCCAGAATCACTGTGCCGCGGCAGCCTACTCACGCACAAAATATGAGACACAAAAAAATAGTACCATGTGACAGAGGGGTCGAAGTTGAACGAAACCTGCACTATATAGTAGAAATAGGTCAACAATACAAATGACGGCCCCCACCAAATCTACTAATCTACCGGAACTACTTCATATTCATCAGAACCGGACCATAACTCTGACCACGGGACTCGGGCAATCAATTAATACCTTTGCAACCACTACATTAATGGTAAGTATTTCCTACAGAAAATACTCAAAAAACCTGAACTAACCCTTTAAAAAACGAGGAAGAGTTATTACGACAAAATGAAAACAACTGTAAAGTAAAACACAAACTATAGCTCAAGAAACAAGTAACACAAGAGAACACAACATGGAGACATAACACAATGCTGACTGTGACATATTGGCAGATAGATATTTGAATTCAGTAAAAAGCCAGTAACAAAACATTTAAACAAGTATCTCCTTAAAGGTAGTGTGGTATCTGAAGCCACTGCCGACAACCCCATGTTCAATTCAATTCAATTCAATTTTATTAAAGTGTCAAATCACAACAAGTTGTCTCAAGACACTTTACATGTAGAGAAGAGACCCGACATCCCACCCTGAGCAAGCAATTTTGCGACAGTGGCAACGAAAAACTCCCTCTTAACTGGAAGAAACGTCAGGCAGACCCTAGGCTCTAGGGTGGCGGCCTTCTGCCTCGACCGTGTCGGGGGAAAGAAGAGAGAGAGAGGGAGAGACAGACAGACAGAGGAGAGACAGAAAGAGATACAGTGCAAGTAGTAACAATAACACTAGCAGCAAATATAATAGTGTAAGATAGTATATGATAATATAATATAATAAAATAATATAGTACAGCAATAGTGTGTATGCAGTATATAATGGTATAATAAAAGAATGTTAAGATAATATACAGTATAGTATAGTGTAATGTAGTAGAAATCCACGGTCGTGCTCCATGGAGAGGCCCGGTCCGCAGTCACAGTATTGAGCCGCAGCTGGGGGTCCATGGACCTGCGACGTGGGAAATAAAAGAAACTCCGGGGAGCAGGTCCCCGGTTGTAGAATTAGTGGCAGGCCTTACTAGAGCGTGAATCTGTACAGGGTTAATTACGATTGTACCAATGGGACACAAACCCACACAACCAAAGGGAGGACGAGAAAGGCGAGGACGAGAGGAGAGAGGAAAAAGGGGGGGGGGGGGGGAGGATGACTATAGGGTGACTGAGTCTATACACTTTGGCTATAGGCTTTATCATAGAGAAAGGTTTTTAGTCTAGTCTTAAATTTACAGAGTGTGTCTGCTTCACGGACTGAGACTGGGAGAAGGTTCCACAGCTGAGGTGCCTGAAACTTAAATGCTCTACCTCCTGTTCTAATCTTTTTGGGGTTTCTTGGAGCTGTAAGCATTTTTTGAGTGAGTTCTTTGAGATATACTGGTGCCTGTCCATTGAGAGCCTTGTATGTGAGGAGGAGAACTTTAAACTCTATTCTGTATTTAACCGGGAGCCAGTGCAACGAGGCCAATGAAGGAGTGATATGATCTCTTCTTCTGGTTCCTGTCAGTATGCGCGCAGCGGCATTTTGGACTAGCTGCAGGCTTTTTAGGGACTTACTTGGGCAGCCTGATAATAAAGCGTTGCAATAGTCCAGCTTAGAGGTAACAAATGCGTGGACAAGTTTTTCTGCATCATTTTGGGACAGAATGTGCCTAACTTTTGCAATATTACGCAGGTGAAAAAAGGCATTTATTGAAATTTGTTTTATGTGTTGTGGTATCTGAACCACTGACTTCACTATATTGGTAAAGGTTCTACTGCACTTTTAGTTGCCAACAACACCATATTGTAGTTAGTTTGATGTTCCAGAGATGTGTATGAATGGTTGAAGAATGGATTGAGGCATCACTCCAGTCAGTGAGGTTACTTCCAGTTTATTTCATAGCACATCAGAGTTCTTATGGACCCTGAGGTCCCTCAGCCAACTCCACAGCCTCACGGCTTGGAGTGGCACACACACAGTTAGTTACATTTCAGGCCAATCTTTATAGTACATTCAGAGAAAGAGGATAAGTGGGTGGGGGTCAGCCTTGAAAGGTGAGACCCCACCCCCTGCCCAAAACATTTGCAACTGTATGGGGCAGGAAGGGGGGATGGGAGACACATGCCTAGACCCTCTGTCTCCCAGGTAAAACAACAAAGAGAATGTTAATTGTACCCCCCACCCGGCTCAGACCAACCGTCACCTCTCTGTCTCAATCAACTCTCCTCCTGTAGCCTACTTTTGACGTGAACATATGACTTAGATTTGTATCTATGTTTATGAAATATACTACAGTAGGGTAAGTGATATTTTTGGGTAATTTTTTGTTTATTTGTTAAAAGGTTAAAGTAGGCCATAATCTGATAATAATCATTGTTACAGAGCAATTGTTCGGTCACAGTCTCTCCAGCTCTTTATTAAACAAAATATACGTACATTTTCAGGTAGGTGACAACATTTTAGCCAATCAGGAGAGAGCACTGAAAATGCATTTTCAGTTTAATAAAGAGCTGGAGAGACATGGGAGACTCGTTTTATTTAACAAACACTCTATAGCAATGAGTACTATCAGAACTTATTTTAACCAAAGTAAATCACTTACCCTACCTTTAATAGAAAACACTTATTCAGGACACAGAGCAAAAATTACAGTGCAGAAGAATATAGAAAATCTAAATGAAAGGCAGCAGCAAACAGAAAGGTTTTTATCTATGATTTAAAAGAACAGGGTTGTTGAAGCACACGTGCAGTTTTCTGGGAGTTCGTCAGTGAGTGTGTTATTCCATTTCTTTTGTGTTATTCCATTTGGCCGTTTTAGGTTAGTTAGGAAAAGTTGAAAATAGGCTATACTGTGTACACATCAAAACAAAACAATTAGATACACTTCATAAATTGATAAACTTCAATTGACATAGAAATTGTATTAATGTGTTCATGATGTGTTATGACATGCATTGCTGAGGTCATACACTTGTCACTCAGAGGCATTTGCACTAATTCAGAAAAGTTACAGTAGTGCTGGATCACAAAGCACTGAGTACAGCTACTAAGCCGTCCTAAACTGATAGAATGCATGTGATTCTGAATGAATGTGAAATGTGTATTATTATTATTATTCCTGTCGATTCCCATTCCAATTGGGAATTTGGTTTCCTATAAAAGCGAATAGGCAGGCAGTTGTGTGGATTGTTTGAACATTCAATGTATGCATATTTGGTTCAAGCTGTGGCACTGACACGTATTTGTGTGTTGGGGGTTGTGGGGGCCCTGAGACAGTCTCAGGGCCAGGGGCCCATGGACCCAGAATCCGGCCCTGCCTATGGTTCAAGAGTTTGAGTCCAAAACAGAGAGTGAAATAGTTGAATCGTCTGTCTTACAAACTCTATTCCCCCACCTCCCGTCATCAACACAGCTTCCTCGTGTCCTGACAGCTGAACCCCATGACTGACACAGCTCTGGCCTGGTGGAGATCTGAACTCAGAGGAGTGCACATTTCCAGTATTTAGACTATACTGTAGGCCCTATAAACATGATCATTAAACCATTTTGTAGTTGCAAATAAATAGCAAAATGCATAGTGTGCATCATCATCATATTCCTGCCACAAACAAACTTGTGTTTTGTGATAATGTAAAATTACAAAAACTCACACCTGAATCAAGAGAATCAAGAATCAGCTTTATTGTCACATCACTGGTTTACAGGTGTAAAGATGTAGGTCAAATAAATGTTTGCATAAGCGCCAGCATTTTAATTCATTTTTTTCAGAAAGGGGGAAGAAATAAAAGGAGGGGGGAGAGGGAGAACAGGGAGGAAAGACATCCAACATTAAAGATCTTTCATCATCGTTTCAATTTCGGAGAATGTGCTGAGAAAAAAAAGGAGTTTTTGTACATATAAAAACAAAGCCAAAGATAACCCTAAACCTGTGCCTCAGACCAGGCAATCTCTTGACTGTTGGTCCCTGGTTTTGAGGGCTGAGGCTGAGGGCTGAGGCAGCCCTTCAGTGAAAGCGTTCTCCAGCAATTTTAGGACAGACTTACGAACTTCATTCTTGAAATCCTGACCCATGTACACGTACAACACGTACAACAGCGGGTTCAGGCAGCTGTTGATATATGCCAGGCAGAAAACTATGATGATCACATGGTCCAGTGTTTCACTGTGACCTGCTGCCATCATCAACCCACTTAGTTGTAAGATTTGATAGGGGGCCCAGCACAGAAAAAATGTGGTGATAACAGCTGCTATGATTTTGAAGGGGCAACCTGATTGGCTGGCCAGAGAGCGATTCCTCCTGAGCCGGTAGATGATGACAGAATAGCAGGACACGATGACGGTGAAAGGGACCACGAATCCCATGAGGAAGCGAGTGAAGATTATGGCCTGAGTTCGAAAAAAAATCAACTGAGACACTGTGGGCGTAAGGTTATCAGTGCATTCAAATTTGTAGATGCACGTGGTGATGTCCTTATCAGGGAAGGAGATTGTGTCCCTAAAGATGAAGCAAGGGGAGCTGAGAGCCAAGGCCAGTACCCAGACACCCAGACTCACACAAGACGCCTTTCTGATGCTGCGGTGGTTCTGGGCCCACACTGGCCACACCACACATACACATCTGTAAATACTGATGACCATCAGACTGTAGACACTGGCATACATGTTCAGGAAGAGAACAGTGCTGTCCAGTTTGCACATGAATGTGCCAAAAGGCCAGTGGCCGTCCAGAGCTCTTTCTGTGATTCTCAGGGGCAGGATTGCTGTGAAGAGGAAGTCGGCCACAGCGAGGTTGAGGTACCAAACAGTGTTGATGGTTTTCTCCATTTTGAAGCCTGTCACCCAGATGACAACTCCATTCCCCAGCACGCCGAGCACAACGACTAGGCTGTAAATGACGAGGGACACGATCTTGACAGATTTTTCCAGTTCAGCCTTGGCATACGGTATATATGGTGTAGGTTCTTCATAATCGTAGTCAAAGTGACCAGAAGAATTCAGCTGCAGGGTTTCATTGGTTGTGGTTATCATCTCAATTGTCCTAAAAGAAAAGGTACATGCTTTGTTTTATCACATCATGTCTTTTCTACCTGCATGTATTATTATCCTCTAGGTAAGTAATACTTTATAACCATTTATAATGGCCTAAATACTAGTTATGTAACACTAACAAAAACTCATGATACAATGCTATTACGATTCACGTTAACAAGTCCACGATACAATATTTATCCCAAAAAAAGAAAAAATTACTGAAAGACTGAAATGTGTAGGACTCAACTTTTCATTTCACATTTGCGTGTCATAGCATGAGCTGTGAGCGTGAAGGCCTGTACGTACTTCATAACTTTTTTTTCTCTTTCACGACGGTACCATGTCAGACTATGCGATTATAGTGGAATAACTCCTTGGCATTTCTTTGCCGGGACACTGGCCGCACAACAAGACCAGGCGATTCCCGGCTCCTCCTGGCTACTTGTCAAAGTGTCCTTGAGCAAGACACTGAACCCCTAACTGGTCCTGATGAGCAGGTTGGTGCCTTGCATGGTTTCCTCCGCCAGCGGTGTGTGAACGGGTGAATGTGAAATAGGCCTATGACCCTATGTTGTAAAGCGCTTTGGAGAAAAGCGCTAAATTAATGCAGTCCATTCAAGATCAATAATCGTTTGCCTTTTCCTATGACGCTGCGCTAGATCGGGGAAGCGGTGAGAAATGTTGTGCAATCTGCAGTGCATATGCATATCATAGAATCATTCAGAAGCTCACTGCCAGGGCCAGTGGATGATTTCTCTATTTTGCACTCTATAGCTACCCAACTGGGTTCCCATTAGGGCTGCGCGATATATCGGCCAACCGATATATATCGGCCGATAGTCGTTTTTTAATTAAATCGGTATCGGTCCGATATCAAAATTGCGCCGATGTGAACAGTCGATGATTGCCTCTGTGTCTCGCTGCTGCAGCTGCAGGACTCAAGAGTAGTGTGTGTGTGTGTGTGTGTGTGTGTGTGTGTGTGTGTGTGTGTGTGTGTGTGGGGGGATAGGTGTCGGGTTTCACATGGTGTACCGACGTGCGCGCTGCCTCTAATTCACTCTGACAGTGTCTCGTTGTGAGCGGTGCTCGCGTGTTGCTCCACTCGTTAATTCATTTGCTTCAGGTGTGTAAGCCCAGCGAAGCTTATTAAAGTGGTCATTGGGCCTCCGCGAAAGTGTTGGTGTACAAATATAGCAGTAGTTGGGCGCTGTTTTGCAATACTTGTTGCTATAGACGAATCCACAGGTGCGCTGCCTGTAGGCGGCCATTGCTGAGGTGTCCCATCCGCGGAGCGTTGACACCGCAGCAATGGCTGCGCGCAGGACAGCGCTCCGTGGATTTGTGTATAGAGTGTTATGATCCTGGCCTAGGGGGACCAGGGAACACAACAAAAATACAGGGGAGACGCAGTTTACAAAGAATATAGTTTATTAAATAACCAAAATGAACAAATAGATCATAAATCAACAGATGAGGTGTGGAAATCAGTAAAGTCAGTAGTGTAATGCGTGTATGCATGAGTGGATTGTGTAGTGTGTGTGAGTGTTGAATGTGTGAACATAAGGTGGAAACAAGGAGGTGTAGGTTGGGTGAGGAGCTAAAGCAAATGAACTGAAGGAGAGAAAGAGGACTGGGGAGGATCCTTGTTTTGACCGAAATTAGGTGAAACACAAGTAGACACCGGACGAATTGGAGCGGCCATGCCAGCTCCTTTTGGTTGTGAATCCTGCATTGAAAGGTCTAGTCCTGGGGGGTCCGTTTAACATAAAACATTCCGATTTCCAGTGACCCCGCTTATGACAGTAATTGCAAACCTTCTCCGGCTCACGCAAATTACTGCTGTTGTTAGTGTTGCTGTTGCTTTTAACTTCGACAGGAAGAGGTTTATTAAATCGTTGCCACCGCCCGCCTTAAACTCTCCCCGGTGCGTCAAGACATAGTCATCAGCGAGCGCTGCGGCGTCCGCCGCGTTGCTCGCCTTCTGCTCAGAGATATAAGTCGCCACTCGAGCAGGAACAGAATTTTTTAACTGTTCCAAAATCATCAAATCACATAACTCTTCAAAATCTGTTACCTCTGAGGCGTTACACCAGCGGTTAAAGTAGGTGGTCAAATCACGTGCAAATTCCAAATTCCTCATTGCCGAATAAACCTCTTGCGCTCTGCCTGTTAATACGCATTGTAACATCAACGTGCGCACCGAGTCAGGCCATTTTCGCACGTTGGCCACACGCTCAAACATTGTAAAGAATGCCTCAGGGTCACGTTCAGAAAACTTGGGCACCAAACGTATATTTCCATTTACACCTGCAGGAAAGTCCCCATGGACTGTCCTGCAGGTTCTGTAGATACTATTGCATCAGCTGAAATCTTACCGTCCCTTATCAAGTCTAACCTGCACTGCTCTACTTGCACCTTTGCCTGTTCAGTTTGCTGTTTAGCCTGTTCAGTTTGCTGTTTAATTTTTTCAATTGCATATTGCGTGTCTAGCCTCACTTTGTCCTGCTCCGCTTGCAACTTAGCTTGTAACCTAATTTGTTCCATCTGAAGTTCCATTAACTCCTTTTGCTGGTCGAACGTCAACCCTGGCATTGCTACAGGTAAAGGCAGCACCGCTTCCGCTTCTAACTGGATAGGCAAAGTCTTTTCTGGCTCTTCATATTCCTTTAACAAATTAGTTTCAAATAAATGTACTCTTAACACTGCCACTAAGGTCTCCTTTAATTTCTTGTCACGTGCCTCAATTTTAATCTTAAAATGCTCTGCTATTTTAAGTAACTGGTCTTTGGTGCACTGAAGTAACAGTTCCTCCGAAGGAGAACCCAAAAATGCCTCTAGGGTACACATCCTAGCTAATGTGTGCTAAGTTAGCCACCCAGCTGGTAAACTAAACAAAATACAAGTGCCCCTCTGCTCTATTTAATCCCCAAACTAACTCCACCCGTCTTCATGCCGGTTTGCGGAAGGTATTTATGCACTGAAGGCCACCGCAAAGGCCTAGCTCATACCAAGGGGTAGGAAAAGCAACCAGGAACTGGCGACCTGCATCCAGCCCTTAGCTGTGCCCCCGAGACAGAATGTGCACGCACCGGTACACACCCGCTACAGCCGCACCTTGCACCTAAACCACCCCCCGGCCTAACCCTGCGACCTACTCTTTTACCCCAGTAACTAAATCGCACCTAACAGGGACACAGGGACACTCATATAATACTGAAACAAAAAACAGCCAGGTAACTTTTTTTTTTTACTTATCAGCACAAATACCAGGAAAAAACTCCCCCCCCGTAGAAACTTAATCAAATCTGTAAACTTATCAAAATCTAAACAGATTAAATTCAAACCAAAGAAATTAACTGCATCTCGCAAACAAAGTCCAGACAAAAAAAAGCGTAGGCCTATAACATCGCTCAGTCTCCACTCACCGGACCGTTGAACCAACCGGACAAGGGAATCCCCGGATTGATTCCCAAATGACACTGCTTTCAAAAAACCACGGCGCAAACAAGCCCTTAATCAACTGCCAATTTGGCCAATTGACACCTGCGTCGCAGCAAACAAATGCAGAAGAGCGAGTCACTTGACTCACCAAACTTGCTGCACACTCAAAAGTTTTACGGAACGAGCCCCCATTTTGTTATGACCCTGGCCTAGGGGGACCAGGGAACACAACAAAAATACAGGGGAGACGCAGTTTACAAAGAATATAGTGTTTATTAAATAACCAAAATGAACAAATAGATCATAAATCAACAGATGAGGTGTGGAAATCAGTAAAGTCAGTAGTGTAATGCGTGTATGCATGAGTGGATTGTGTAGTGTGTGTGAGTGTTGAATGTGTGAACATAAGGTGGAAACAAGGAGGTGTAGGTTGGGTGAGGAGCTAAAGCAAATGAACTGAAGGAGAGAAAGAGGACTGGGGAGGCAGGCTTTTATAGGGCGTGCCGTGGACACCTAGCCTGGTAAACCCTCCCTCCGGAAATCTCATTTCTATTTGATTCCAGGAGTGAGTCTGGCCTGATCGCCCATTCTGCAATATTGGCTGTGGGCTGGAGTTGGGCGGGAGTAATACCGTTGACTGACAACCCCTTCAGCCAATGATCGTTTTTCCCCTTCAGCCAATCAGCAGTTCACCAGTCTATAGGAACCAATGAGAAACAGAAAGGAATACAAAGCAACCATAACCATATATCCTAAGAGTGACACATTATCATGTACAGGGACCGTCACAAGAGCATGCTAATGAGTGCTAAGTGCTAACAAGTAACAACAAACAAATGTATGCTATTAAGCACACACACACACACACACACACACACACACACACACACACACACACACACACACACACACGCACACACAGTGTAGGACAGTGGTTCTAAAAGTGGGGTCCGGGGATCCCCAGCTAAATGATGGGTAGTTAGGAACCAAATGGACCTTTATGGGTCTGTAACTCCGAGTGTACAAACCAAATGGACCCTATGGGTCTGTAATTCAATGTCCAAATGGAACCAATTAGTCACAATTTTCAAAGATATGCCTACTGGAGAAACTTTTCAATAGCAGACTAGATTCTTTTTTGGAAAGATTTAATGTAGCCTACTCTCAGAGAGTCAATATGGTTTTAGAACTAACAGATCAACATCTCAGGCATTGATGGAATCCATTGAAAGAATCACAGATGCAATTGGAATATTAAATTACCTCAAAAAAGCTTTTGACACTATCTATCACAACATATTAATAAACAAACTGGAGAAAATTGGTATTAGAGGCATTGCAGTAGACTGGATTAAAACAAAGTTATTTGGACAGACATCAACAGTTTGTGAAGCTGGGCAAATACAGCTCAAATCATTTGGACATTGCTTGTGGCGTCTCCCAGGGTCAGTATTGGGGCCCAAACTTTTTATTCTTTTTACATCAATGATATTTGCCAAGTTTCTAAGCTGCTGTCACTGGTACTTTTTGCAGTTGACACAAATGTTTTTTGCTCTGGGGATTATCCAGATGATAATATAAAATAATTTGGAATAA
Source organism: Gymnoscopelus braueri (assembly GCF_963280865.1). Taxonomy (NCBI): domain Eukaryota; kingdom Metazoa; phylum Chordata; class Actinopteri; order Myctophiformes; family Myctophidae; genus Gymnoscopelus; species Gymnoscopelus braueri. The sequence goes on from NC_137613.1 coordinate 44,874,736, forward strand.
ACAAGGATTGCTTTTTCAAATTCAGTGTTTACATAATGTTTTTCAGACTGGATAAAACAGTTTTTTGTATCGATCATATCGGTTATATCGTTATCGGCCATAACAGCAATATATCATATCGGATATCGATATCGGCCAAAATGTCACATCGGTGCATCCCTAGTTTCCATCAACCCGTTTTAATGCATATTGTGGATTTTGAAGTCCTGAATGGAAATACTTAGTTTTATGGTTGAAGGAGGTGGATTTTCGGGCTTTATCGAAAAATAATTAATGCACAAATGGGTAATGGAAACACTTGCTCAATACGTTTCGAGGTATAAAGCATTGAACTCAGATGATGACTATCGATTTGCACAGTTGTAACTTAAAGGGACATTTCGTCGATTTTGCATCAAACCCCTATTTTTTTTATCTAGGTCTGGGGTCCGGGGCTCCCCAGCTAAATGATGGGTAGTTAGGAACCAAATGGACCTTTATGGGTCTGGTGTGTTTTTTGTGTTTTATCTGTATTTTTAGATTTTTATCCATATCCTCAGAGACTATGAATCATAGTCTCTTTATCTCACCTTATTTCCTGACTACAATGTAGACCACACCCCCACGCAGCCTCCCCTCCCCACAAGGAAGGGCAATGCCCCAAAGCATTATGGTCATTGTAGTAATGCAGCAGTCCAGTCAAATCCGAGTCAAACACACAAACTTCTATATTTTTCTGGCCATAGGGTGCACATTTCAAATTTTGCTACTGTTTGCGAACGCAGCGGAAGGAGGCGCGCCTCCGCGCGAAGTGGAGCTTACTATGAAACCGTGCTCGGCTTGTGTGTGTGTGTGGCTCTGTCTGTGTGTGGCTCTGTGTGCAGTATTGTGTGCGTGCACTGCCTGTGTGCAGCCGCCAGAGTGCGCCAAAGTGCGCCAGAGTGCACTACAGTGTGGCTGAAATCCGCCTGGCTATGAATCATAGTCTCTTTATCTCACCTTATTTCCTGACTACAATGTAGACCACACCCCCACGCAGCCTCCCCTCCCCACAAGGAAGGGCAATGCCCCAAAGCATTATGGTCATTGTAGTAATGCAGCAGTCCAGTCAAATCCGAGTCAAACACACAAACTTCTATATTTTTCTGGCCATAGGGTGCACATTTCAAATTTTGCTACTGTTTGCGAACGCAGCGGAAGGAGGCGCGCCTCCGCGCGAAGTGGAGCTTACTATGAAACCGTGCTCGGCTTGTGTGTGTGTGTGGCTCTGTCTGTGTGTGGCTCTGTGTGCAGTATTGTGTGCGTGCACTGCCTGTGTGCAGCCGCCAGAGTGCGCCAAAGTGCGCCAGAGTGCACTACAGTGTGGCTGAAATCCGCCTGGCCATGAAGAACGCAGGAATGTAGACAATGCTCTGATTAAAATGCACAACAGCCTGCAACATGCCTAAACCAAACACATTTCAAAAACTACAAAGACAAAAAACATTTACAAAAAAAAAACAAAAAAAACATAACAATTTAAAAAAGAAAAACTGTACCACCCACTTCTCTACAATTGCTCATTCCTTTCGATTCTTCTTATTTTTATTTTCGAGCTGTGTTCGCTTCCCGCGCTCGCACGTCTTACTTGTATCTACTACAAATATTATTAACATTGAGTGACTGTAAGTTCTTCCAGGGGTGAAATGCTCCTTTAATATTTGTATTACAATCTGTATTATAATTAGGCCTATTATAAGAACTAGACCATACCCGTCGGGGGATATGAGCACCCAAAGTATGTGCAGTGTGGGTTATGCGCTGTGCAGAGACAGTATATCAGAGATGGAAAGTTACTTTGTAGTTGGTACCTGCAACACTTCCAACACACACACGCGTGCATCCCGTCACCACGGAGCAACACAGAACAACACACATAAACACCTGCTCATAAACAGTTCCAACAGCCAGAGCCGTCCACCGTCGCAAACACACACACACACACACACTCACACACACAAACACACACACACACACACACACACACACACACACACACACACACACACACACACACACACACACACACACACACACACACACTTCCGTTGTTTACAGCAAAACGCAAGAGAAGAAAAAAAGGGGCTTCCACACAGTATGCATATGCTAATGATCAATGGCCATGTTCAAGTGCAGAGCAATTGCTTAAGCCACTGAGGAGAACCAAGCAAGATTGACTGACTGACTGACTGACATTTCTAAAATTATATGTAAGATAATAGGATAACCCATGTCAGTTTTATTACATTGAAAAGGAAGGAAGCAAGCACTCAAGACGAGTTTTCGAAGTACCAAAGTACAGGGTGCACGGCTCAGGCAGATAAAGTTCATAGAAAGGAATGCCAGCACTCACTTAAGTCCATTTAGGCTCTTTATTTATAAGGTCATAGCTCCCCAGCACACAGCGTCAAAAAACGGACGTTTCGGCCCAGAGGCCTTCTTCAGCGTATAATGACATCACACTGTTTTTGTGTCACTTATAAAGGGACCTTGGTGCAACGCACAGAGCGGTCCGGGTAACACCAAAATAAGACAGTCATTTTTTAAACAGTCATTTTTTAACACAAAAGGGTCACCATAAAACAAAAAAAAGACAAGACAAGCTAAGGACTTGTGCGATCGTTTCAAAACTAAAGGTTATAGTGATAAAGTGCTAAGTGTTAATGTACAGAGAGCTCGAGAGAAAGAGAGGTCTAGCTTGTCAACTCCAAAACCTGCTCGTGCAGGGGAGTCAAAGATAGTTTTGTCCACTACCTATTCCCCTTTGTGCATTGATATTAAGAATTCTGTGAACAAATACTGGTATGTGTTATCGAGTGATCCTAATGTGGGTCATGTTTTCAAGGAGCCCCCCATCTTTGCACACAAACGTGCCAAAAATGTGAGGGACTCTTTAGTGAGGGCAGACTGTTATGTTCCACCACAGCATTTTATGTCAGATTTGCCTACGGGCAACTTTCCGTGTTACAACTGTGTTCATTGCAATGCAATGATCAGAGGGAATCGTGTATTACATCCACATTCAGGAAAAAAGATTGATGTTAAAAGCATCATCACCTGTAAAACTAAGTTTGTGGTCTATCTGCTAAAATGCCCTTGTGGCCTTTGTTATGTGGGTAAAACCAAAAGAGAACTTAAAGTTAGAATTTCAGAACATAAAAGTAATATTAGAAACAAGGATGAAAAATCACCTGTTGCTAGACATTTTAATGCGGTGGGACATGAAGTCTGTGCTTTAAGGTTTCAGGGTATTGAGGCAATATTGCCCTTAAAAAGAATATGCAAGTCTTGAATGAAATCTGAGTTTGTCTTTATGAAGGAGTACTGAGGGACTCGCACAGACTAAGGTTGTAAAACCTGTCGCTTTACTGCTAAAAAATTGGGTTCTAGGTAATAATTCTTTTTTCTTTCTTTCTTTTTTTCTATATACTTATTTTTTGTTTTATGGTGACCCTTTTGTGTTAAAAAATGACTGTTTAAAAAATGACTGTCTTATTTTGGTGTTACCCGGACCGCTCTGTGCGTTGCACCAAGGTCCCTTTATAAGTGACACAAAAACAGTGTGATGTCATTATACGCTGAAGAAGGCCTCTGGGCCGAAACGTCCGTTTTTTGACGCTGTGTGCTGGGGAGCTATGACCTTATAAATAAAGAGCCTAAATGGACTTAAGTGAGTGCTGGCATTCCTTTCTATGAGTTTTATTACATTCCCACGTCAAACCAAACACATTTCCGAACGCACGCCTGATTTATACTAACCCACAAAAAGAGCGGCCCCACTCTTAGAGATCAGCAATCCTTGACGCAAGCCATGTTGAGAACGTTGCTGCTCAGTATTATATTATCATTTATACTGACACCATTCATATAGTATTTTAGTTGTGCAGGATTTTCCAAACCTTTCCTAAACTCATCCAACTCATCCAACTACACAGCTGCTATGATTTTGAAGGGACGACCTGATTGGCTGGCCAGAGAGCGATTCCTATTGAGCCGGTAGATGATGACAGAATAGCAGGAGACGATGACGGTGAAAGGGACAATGAATCCCATGAGGAAGCGAGTGATGATCATGGCCCGAGTTCGAAAAATAATCAACTGAAACACTCTGGGCGTACTGTCATCAGTGCGTGCAAATTTGTAGCTGCACGTGGTGATGTTCTTATCGGGGAAGGAGATTGTGTCCTTAAAGATAAAGTAAGGGGAGCTTAGAGCCAAGGCCAGTACCCAGACACCCAGACTCACACAAGACGCCTTTCTTATGCTGCGGTGGTTCTGGGCCCACACTGACCACACCACACATACACATCTGTCAATACTGATGACCATCAGACTGTAGACACTGGCATACATGTTCAGGAAGAGAACGGTGCTGTCCATTTTGCACATGAATGTGCTAAAAGCTCTTTCTGTGATTCTCAGGGGCAGGAATGCTGTGAAGAGGAAGTCGGCCACAGCGAGGTTGAGGTACCAAACGGTGTTGATGGTTTTCTTCATTTTGAAGCCTGTCACCCAGATGACAACTCCGTTCCCCAGCACGCCGAGCACAACGACTAGGCTGTAAATGACGAGGGACACGATCTTGACAGATTTTTCGAGTTCAGCCTTGGCATATATATATGGTATATATGGTGGAGGTTCTTCATAATCGTAGTCAACTGACCAGACAAATTCAGCTGCAGGGTTTCATTGGTTGTGGTTATCTCAATTGTCCTAAAAGAAAAGGTACATGCTTTGTTTTATCACACCATGTCTTTATTTATACCTGCATGTATTATTATCCTCTATAGGTAAGTAAGACTTTATAACCATTTATAATGGCCTAAATACTAGTTATGTAACGCTAACAAAAACTCATGATACAATGCTACATCACGATTCATGATAACCACGATACAATATTTATCCCCCAAAAAGAAAACATGGCTGAAAGACTGAAATGTGTAAGACTCAACTTTTCATTTAAAATGTGGGTATCATAGCATGAGCTGTGAGTGTAATGGCCTGTACGTACTGCACAACTTTATTTTCTCTTTCACGATGGTACCATGTCAGACTATGCGATTATAGTGGAATAAATCCTTCACGTTTCTTGCCTGGACACTGGCCGCACTACAAGATGGGGCGATTCCTGGCTCTTCCTGGCTACTTGTCAAAGTGTCCTTGAGCAAGACACTGAACCCCTAACTGCTCCCGATGAGCAGGTTGATGCCTTGCATGGTTTCCTCCGCCAGCGGTGTGTGAATGGGTGAATGTCAAATAGGCCTGCATTGTAAAGCGCTTTGGAGAAGCGCTAAATTAATGCAGTCCATTCAAGATCAATAATCGTTTGCCTTTTTCTATGACGTTGCGCAAGATCGGGGAAGCAGTGAGCAATATTGTGCAATCTGCAGTGCATATGCATCATAGAATCATTCAGAAGCGCACAGAAAAAAGGTGCTTCCCCACAGTGTGCATATGCTAATGATCAATGGCCATGTGCAAGTGCAGAGCAATTGCTTAAGTCACTGAGGAGTACCAAGCTAGATTAACTGACTGACTGACTGACATTTCTAAAATTATATGTAGGATAACCCACGTCAGTTTTAATACATTCCCACGTCATACCAAACACATTTCCTAACGCACGCCTGATTTATACTAACCCACAAAAAGAGAGGTCCCACACTTATAGATCAGCAATCCTTGGAGCAAGCCATGTGCATGATTACCATACTGTATGTCAACAGTCTGTGTTTATATATTGCATCGTCTGCTAAGGTTTCTGACATGATTATGTTCTAAAAATCAGTGAATCTGTATAATCTAATCGCCGCCAAGACGCTCGTCTCCCTCCGCTGCTGGTCAAAAAATATAATAAATACCTATCATACTATATATTTGCATACTACTTTGCAAATATACATTTTTTCACGATAATGACAGTATGATCCTTACTAAATACAGCTGATGAAACATTTCACACATTTACATTTACCAACGCTTAATAAAAGGTAACCAAGTGTTAAACAGCTCTATATTCTGATAGCAATCATTAATAGACTGTTTAGATAAGGAGAGAAATAAATAAAATGAAATATACCTGTTTTGAAGTGTTGAAGAGACGTCAGCCAGACAACTGTCTTGTTCAAACTGTGGTCAGTGAGGAGCTCACTGTGGGAGGTGTCCTATCGTTGCTGTCAGGCAGAAACATGCTATCTTCATATTTAAAAATATTTTGTATATTAATTCCCTACTTTGTCATACTGCAGTGTCACACACAAGTTATAAAACAGCCTATATCTGTTGTTTGTGCCATTTTTGAAACGTTTTAAAGTGAAAATTCAAGAGGTTACCTGTGTGTGTGGGTTTTATAAATATTGAACCAATATAAAGTATTAAAGGTAGGGTAAGTGATTTGCTTTGGTTAAAATAAGTGTTAAATAGCTCTATATTCTGATAGTACTCATTGCTATAGAGCAGTATGCTCTATAGCATAGTATACTATTTGTTCAGTATTAGGAGTCTCCTTGTCTCTCCACCTCTTTATTAAACAGAAAATGCATTTTCGTTTCAGTTTCAGTTTCATTTCCAATTTTATCCAACCAGGACAGAGAACTCAGTCAGGATACAGATTAAACAAGTGGAATTGGAAGTGATGACACTAAGAAATGAGCAGACAAAATTGGAACTGGAACACTATACAAATTAAGCTTAAAAATGGGCACTTTCTCCTGATTGGCTGAGATTTTGACACCTACCGAAAAATGTATTTTCTGTTTATTAAAGAGCTGGAGAGACAGGGAGACATCTGTTACTGAAAAAACACTCTATAGCAATGATTATCAGAATATAGTATTTTAACGTTTTAACAAAATACTTTTTGTTTTAACCCAAAAATATCACTTACCCTACCTTTAACAAGAGCATGTGAATAAATAATAATCATTAGTTAGGTAAGCAACTAGCAGTGCAGGTTGTGAACCAACAGACTATCTGTGCATGTTGAGAAAGATGCTGCTCAGTATTATATTAAAATTTATACTGACACCATTCATACAGTATTTTAGTTGTGCAGGATTTTCCAAACCTTTTCCAAACCTTTCCTAAACTCATCCAACTCATCCAGCTTCCCGTCAACAGTTTCAGTTTGTGTCATGTGGTTCCTGACTGTATCAGTTGGTGGTTTAAGCCACAGGTTTTTAAATAACTGAAGCTGTTAGTCACATGTCTTTCTCATCAAAACCAGATGAAAAGATACCACATAAAAAAAAAAGGAAAAAACAAAACATGAACAATATGATCACAAATGGATGTATTGCATATAAAAACGTGTACATTGCCCATTATTGTTGACACAGTGTCCGATGCATTTTTTTCCATGGAATTGTGCACACACATTCCCACTAGGCCGAGGAAGAAATGCCACTTTCAAACCAGCCTCATTGTGGCGCTATAACAGGCCGATTCACATTTCACCTATAACTGCACCGATCTACGTAAAACTTGAAGGAAAACCACCTAAGTGGAAAAAAGCGGCACTCCAAAATAAAGATGCAAGACAGTGGCTCAGATGTGGTTTCTCATTTTATTGAGATGCTAATATGTTTCGGCCGCAGCCTTCCTCAGAGCAGATTAGGTTAAAAAGTGATACTGGGGGTGCATGCCCTTCTTTTAAACAAACACAAATCATCCCCACCTGTGTAGGGGGGGAGGTACTAGCTTGTCAATCAATCAATTTACACAATATCACTGTCACAGTCAGAACAGCAGTTCACAACAATATCAGTGCAAAAGTCACAGATCATGGAGGAATCACAGACATCAATTACACTTTACTTTTTTGCGACATCACACTAGGAATGAGGAGTTCATCCAAAAAGCACTGAAAGGCCACAACAGGGACTCACACATCAGGGAGACTTAGGACATAAAGAAAGAAAAAATTATTAATTTCAGATTATAATCAGGTTGACAGTACACATTGTTTATCTATAAAAGGTTGACAGTACACATTGTTTATCTATAAAAAGGGTTTGTAGGATAAATCATCATTTAGGCCATTTGGTTGCATGGTGTTAAGTTGATAGATCAAAAACATTTCTCTCTGAGATAGCAATTTGGGGAGGTTACCCCCTCTAGGGGTAGTAACCACTTGTTCAATCCCTACAAAGCGCAAAGATGAGGGTGAACCATGTTTAGCCTCAAGATAGTGTTTAGCCATGGCATATTCAATGTTGCCTGTGCGTATAGCAGTTTTGTGTTCAGAGATCCTCAGTTTTAGGCATCTTTTTGTTTGGCCAATACAAGCCTTACCACAAGGACAGGTCAACATGTAGACCACACTGGTGGAGTTACAGTTGATGAAACTCTTTTGTTTATACTTTTTACCTGTCAAAGGATGTGAGAAGAATTTACAATTGGTAGTATTGTTGCATTGTGCACACCGTCCACATCTATAGTTGCCCTTGAGGGACAGCCAGGTGGAACAGTCAGGATTAGAAAATGAGTGGACCAATTTGTCTCTGAGAGTTGGGGCTCTTCTGTGTGCAAAAAGAGGAGAATTAGTTGTTAGGTTGTTGAGCATAGGTTCCATCTGTAAAATCGGCCAATGTTTTAATATTATTTGTTTGATCTGTTTAGAACAGTAGTTGAAATCTGACACAAAACACAATCTTAGAGGTTTCACATCTTTTTTACGCTTTGTTAACAGATCTTTCCTAGTTGAGCTTGATTCACAGATTGATCGAGGATATTTTGTGGGTATCCTCTATGTAAAAAACGATTCCTCATGACAGGGACTTGGTCATTAAAAGTTTCTAGTGAGGAACAGTTCCGTCTGAGACGTAAGAATTGTCCTGTTGGAATGTTGTGTTTCAGGTGACTGGGATGGTTTGAGCCAAAATGTAATAGAGTATTTATTTTCATAGGTTTTCTATAGATAGTAGTTTGAATTTGGTTAAGAGGGTCTTTGGAAACGACCACATCGAGAAAGTTGACAGAGGTTAAGCTGCTGTCTGCAGTAAACTTGAGAAAGGTAGTAGTATTGTTTACATAAGAAATGAACTCAGGGAGATTGTCATTCTCTGGTTCGAAAAAACAGATTATATCATCAATGTATCGTTTCCAAAGTTTGATATTGGAAAAAAATGGGTTTCTCTCATTTAGCACAAATTGATTTTCCCAGTCACCAACAACAATATTGGCATAGCTTGGGGTCACAGAAGTGCCCATGGCTGTGCCAAGTGTTTGAATGTAGAATTTGTTTTCATGCATGAAATAATTTTTTGATAAAACCAAGTTAAGCAACTCACAGAGAAAGGGGTTTGGAGGAATCTCTGTGTCAGCACGAGTTTGAAGTGCTTTTGTGGTTGCTGACAGGCCAATGTCATGAGGAATACACGTATACAGGCTGGTTACATCTAGGGTGACAAGAAGAGTGTTAGGGTTGACAGTACAATTATTTAGATAGTTTAGCAAGTCTGTAGTGTCCCTTAAGTAAGAGGGCAAAGTTGTAACGATGTCCTTGAGAAAGAAATCCACAAATTTGGACAGAGTGTCAGTGACTGATCCAATGCTGCTGATAATAGGTCTGAGTGGGGGTTTGGTGGGATTTTTATGCACTTTAGGGAGCCCATAGATTACAGGTGTGACTGGATAGGCAACTGTGAGATATTCAAATTCACCTTTTGAGATCCAATTATTGTCTAGGCCGTGTTTCAGAAGACTGTCGATCTCAGACTTAATGGTCATTATAGGATTATGTTGTAATACATTGTATGAACCCGATTGTTCTAGGTGATTGGTAATCTCTGAGTTGTAGTATACCTTGTCTAAAATGCAAATCGATCCCCCTTTGTCAGCAGGTTTTATGACGATGTCCTTGTGGTCCTGGAGCTCCTTCAGTGCATGTTGTTCTTCTGTAGACAGATTATGGTAGTTAGGGCCTTTGTCATTTTTGATCAAAAGATCCAAGTCTCTGTCAATCAATTTACCAAAGGTAGTGACGACGGGGCTGATGTGTGTAGGAGGCATGAAACTGGATTTCTTATAGAAGCTTCTCTTGTTGTCCTCCTGGATAACTGGAGTTTCCACCGGTGGTGGTGTTGGTAGGCTTAGGTGAGGGGTAGTCCATGACGTTCTGTTTAGAGGGTGGAAGAAGCATTTTAGGTTTATCTGCCTCATGAATTTGAATGTGTCCACCTTCAGTTTGAACGCATTCAGTTTTTGTGTGGTTGAAAAAGATAGCCCCTTACTTAGAAGAGTCGTCTTTTCCGGTGAAAGGGAGGCACTCGAGAGGTTGATGATGGGAATCTGACTGGCTTCTTTGTCGTCCGGTTTGGACGCGTTCTTTCCTCGCCTGCCCCGTCTGGTCCTTTTTGGTGGTCTCTGTCTCCTGTTGGTCATTGATCTAAAAAAGGCTGCTGTGTGATGGTGGTCTCAGCATCCGTGTCGCTCTGAGCGCTGGTGTCATCGGTGGAAGAGAAGATGGCTCCAGCTCCAGAACGCTGTGGGCGTCTCCTGTTTGGGCGTTTAGTATGTCGTTTGTTGGTCCAGTCATAGACTTTGTTCTTTTTATAATCATTCATGTCACGTTCATATTTTCTCACTTTTTTTATTTGTAGTGATTGTTTGAACGTTTCCAGGGCATCGTTCATCTGATGCTGGAACTGGGCCACATTGACCTGGTCAAGAAGGATGTCTTCAAGTTGTTGGTCGGAAAAGGAGAAGGTCTCCGATCTTGAGTCTGTGATTTTGTTCAATTCTGCGAAGATGGACTGAGTCAGAGCCATGATGAAGAGGAGTCTTGCTAGTGGAGTTGGAAAGAGAGCTGCAAACTGGTAAAGTAATATGAATAAGAAAGGAAAACCGGTGCGCTTCCTTCTTAGTTTAGGCAGTGGGTGCTCATGTAACCCGGTTGGGTATATATAAGTTTTGATTTCATGTTTACTGTTTGAGGAAAAGAAATGTATACTCACCTTTTATTTATCTGTAATGTTTTATTGTTTTAATTGAAGGAAGGGAAGAGTGTGTGTGTGTGTGTGTGTGTGTGTGTGTGTGTGTGTGTGTGTGTGTGTGTGTGTGTATGTATGTGTGTGAGATTGGACACAGGTGCAAGGCATGAGTAATCAGCGTGTGTGTCTGAGGTGAACACAGGTGTGGGGAATGAGCAATGAAGGGGGAGAGTGGAGTCTAGCAGACAGACAGAGTGAAGGAAGGAGAAATGTTTGATGAAGAGAATTAATGTAACACACGTTATTTTATAAAGAGTCTTTACCAGATTGGTGACCAAGCAATCTGTAGAGTTAGTTGCAAGTGTTGGACTGGTTCATGTGCAGTGAATTCGACAAGGAGTTACTATGACATTTATCAGCTTCACTGTGACTATGGGTATGCTGTTTGGATGCTAGTTGGCTAAGCTAGCTTGACAGTGTATTCATCATAGTGGGAGGAGGTAGCCTGTTAGCTAACTCAGCCAAGGTACAGCTACTAAACCTTCCTGAAGAGGACGTCGCCTGCAGCAAGACATCCCAGATAGCGGGTTGAGCTACCAGGCAACGCTCAACCTTCCTCTGGCAACGTGGGATTTGCCCCTCTCATCAGATCGACTCTGCCCACCCAAAGTCCACCTACACACGGATCACCTGCACGTGTGGACCACCCGTGCATCATTCACACACAGAGCTCTCACACCACCATCATTCACCTGACCTGTAAGTCTGCCCTTTTTTGCTCCTAGGAGTGAAGACATCTTTTGGACATTATGGTATCAGGCCTGCAACGGGGGGTTTGAGTACACATTTTGTTTTGTTTTATTGTCATATGCCGGCTTAGATAGGATGTCTAAGGTTTGAGGTTTCAATATTTTGTATTCACACAAAGGTTATTGTATTATGTGAACATTGCATTTGCCTGAATGTGTTGATTCTGTATTGATCAAAACACCTAATTGATAACTTTCATTTCATTTTATTTTAATTCATTTAAAGTAAAATTACAAAAGACATCTGGTTGTTTGTTTACTTGCTTAATTAAGGATTACATGATAAGGTGTACATTTGAAAAGGTTAAAAACTGGTGATTTCATGGTAATTAGTTAATAAGGGAACTCAAGCTTATATTAAAAGTTTAAAAAAGCTAGGTACTTTTAAGTTAAAAGAACTTAGGGGCCCTGCCCATAAGTCATAAGGGGTAAAAGGGGCTACACTCAGCTAAGTAAATAACTCAAAGGAAAACCACCTAAGTGGAAAAAAGCGGCACTCCAAAATAAAGATGCAAGACAGTGGCTCAGATGTGGTTTCTCATTTTATTGAGATGCTAACATGTTTCGGCCGCAGCCTTCCTCAGAGCAGATTAGGTTACGTAAAACTTTGTTTGCGCCATCCCTAGAGGCCAAGGAAAACCTTTGCCCTGCCTTTTTCACATCTGCCTTTTATAGCGCCACCAGGAGGCCGACTTGTGTAAAACACATTACTCCTTCAGAGTTTATGCAAAAATGATCTCTATAGTCATGTGATCAAGACGGATCTGTTTGATTTTTCATATTCCATACTGATTGGCTAAGATTGATATCTAAAGTTTGCAGGAGTGGCCAGTTTTGAACAAAATGCCTCAAATCATGAACGCGACGTTCGATTACGATGAAACTTTGCATGCACATTCGCGCTACATTGAGGAAAAAATGCCAACCTTTTGACATTGTCCTATTATAGCGCCACCAGGAGGCCGATTTTTTGCTAAACACATATTTGAACGAGAGCGATAGCACTCCTGAAACGTTTTATAGGTGGGCGTGGCTGTGGTGAAAAAGGGGCCGGGTATGGTAAAGAACAGTCTGTATGTGGGAAAAAGGGGGCGGGTTTGCTAAAAAAGGGTCTGGAACGCGTCATCATTAGTTGTCCGTCCACCGATTGGTTGTGATATTGCCCTGACAACCAACAACAACCAATCAAACCCATGACTGTCCCTTCGGGCTATGGAATCTATCCTCCTGTTATCCTCCTGGAGAAGGCTCCACAACATGCCGCCTCCCCCGTGGTGGGTGGGTGTGTGTGTGTGTGTGTGTGTGTGTGTGTGTTGTCACAGGACAATCAGCTGCAGGTCTATGAAACACTACTCAAGTGATCTTCTAACAACAGCTCTTGAAAAAATGGACTGGTCCCATGTCCTAAATTGCACCTCTGTGGAGGAGTCCTGGTCCTGTTTCAAAAAAGCTTTTTAGTGTGTACTTGATAACATCGCACCCACAAAGGTGGTGAGGGTCAAAGCTAGCACAGAACCTTGGATGAAGGGTGACATTTTGAATGCCATCAAACTCAGGAACAAAAGCTACTCCGAGTTCAGGAAAAACAAAAGTGAGCAGCTACTTGAAAAGTGAAAAGTGCAGAAATATATTAAATGTAGTTACTAAATTGATCAGAAATGCCAAAAAGAATTTCTTAAATGAGAACATAGAGGCAAACAAAAGCCACCCACAAAAACTGTGGGAGGCACTAAAACAATTAGGCTGCAACGGAAAAATTCAGACAAAATCTACAAACATTTGCATTATTTCAAGTGGCTCGCTCACTACCGACCAGCAATTGGTAGCGGACTGTTTTAACAGTTTCTTCACCACAGTTGCAACCCAGTTGGTAAGCAAACTCCCTCAGCATTCAGGTCTGTATGGCCCCGACCACATTCAAGCTCACTATGAGAAACTAGGGGCTAAAAAAGATTCCTTCTTTTTCAAACCTGTATTGACTGATGATGTGCAAAACAAACTCCTCGCCCTACAGCCAAACAAGGCCACCGGCCTTGACAACATCCCCACTAGATTCCTCAGAGACGCAGCGGTCTCCATTGCTCCCATAGTAGCCCACAACAAACTTATCCATCAGTCAGTGTCACGTCCCACAAGAATTCAAGTTGGCAAGAGATCCCTCTATTTAAAAAAGGAAGCAAACTAGATCCTGGCAACTATAGGCCTGTTTCCATCCTTTGTTCCATCTCAAAGGTTATAGAGCGATCAATCCAAGAACAAATCAACAGCTACCTCAGCGAGCGTAAACTGTTGTTTGAATTCCAATCGGGCTTCAGAACATCCCACTCCACTGACACATGCCTACTATATTTGACCGACTACATCAAACGTGAGGTAGACTCGGGCAAATACTGTGGCATGGTCAGGCTGGACCTCCAAAAGGCGTTTGACACTGTAAACCACGCAATTCTACTTGATAAGCTGAGGGCGATTGGTTTTGATTGCACATCACTAAATTGGATGAGATCTTACTTGGAGGGTAGAGAACAAGTGGTTGACATCAACGGAACCATGTCCTCATCCCTCCCGGTGAGCTGCGGGGTTCCTCAAGGCAGCATTCTAGGGCCGTTACTGTTCCTTCTATACATTAACGACATGAATGCTGCCTGTAACTGCAAACTGTTCCTGTTCGCTGATGACTCGGCACTCCTGATCTCGGGTGAGGACAAGTTGCAAGTTGAGGAAGCTCTCAGCTCTGAACTCTCAAAAATCCGTACCTGGCTTACCGATAACAAACTGTCTCTACACCTTGGGAAAACTGAATCCATCCTATTTGGGACCAAACATTCCCTCAGTAAAATGAAGGTAAATGACTTCAAGGTCAAAGTCGATGACAAAATCATCACTAGCAAAGAAGAGATTACCTATTTGGGATGTATTCTTGACAAATACCTGACAGGTGAAAGCATGGCAACAAAGGTGGTCAAAGGAGTAAACCAGAGAACCAGATTTATGGGCAGAGTTTCCTCTTTTGTCAACCCTCAGGCCCTCAGGACCCTCTCAGGGGCCCTGATTCAGCCCCTTTTTGACTATGCTAGCTCCTCTTGGTACTCCAACACCTCAGTGTCACTGAAGACTAAGCTTCAAACCTCCCAAAACAAACTGATCCGACTACTTCTCGGACTGGAACCATGACCCACCTCTCTCCCACTCACTTTGCCAGCCTAGGCTGGCTCAGGGTGGAAGACGGGGTTAAACAACTAAAAATGGGTCTGGTCTTCAAAATTGTAAATGCAGATTTGCCCGAAATACCCCCTATACCCGCATATCTGTATAAATACCTCGAAAAAGTTAGTGACACCCACAGCCACGAAACTAGAGGGAGCGTAAACAACAATCTGGTACCACCCACCCATAAAACAAACATGGGCAAATTCTCCTTCTATAGCACAGCCACCAAGGAATGGAATAGTCTAACCCCATCCCTCAAAAAATGCAGTTCGCTGGGCTCATTCAAAACAACCCTAAAAACTCATCTTTCTGGAGGCCGAAAGAGGAGCTAGTACCAGTTTCCCTGTAGACAGACGACCCCCCCCCCCCTCCTCTTTTTTGTACATATTTTGTATTTCCTCATGCTTTTTTTGGATATAATTTTTTTCCCATGCTTCCCCCCCCCCCTTTTTTGTACATATATTTTTTATTTTTTCATGCTTTTTTTTTGTAAATAGTGGTATTTTTTCTGTATTATCTGTATTTTCATGTTGATTTTTGAACTGTTTGGTTGCTACTATATATGTCTATGAAATTAATTCAAGGACCCCAACGGAAACAAGTCCGCAAGGACTTTTTTGGCCGGACCTTTTAGACAAAAGCATTATAAATGTAACTGTGTTGTTTTACATTCTTTTGCCTAATAAAAATGTCAATCAATCAATCAATCAATCAATCAATCAATCAATCAATCAGTGTGTGTGTGTGTGTGTGTGTGTGTGTGTGTGTGTGTGTGTGTGTGTGTGTGTGTGTGTGTGTGTGTGTGTGTGTGTGTGTGTGTGTGTGTGTGTGTGTGTGTGTGTGTGTGTGTGTGTGTGTGTGTGTGTGTGTGTGTGCTCGTGCGCGCGCAGCGTGCGTTATTGTGTTTGCCAGAGATGTCGTATTTTGGATATACTATTGATCTTACGACGATCGTCTGTCACGACCGTCATTGATGAACTTCAACCTGGTGTTTGCACTTTCTCCATTTACGGCCCTACATCTACATTAACGTTCAGATTTCAAATATAAAGTACTTACCTCGTGGCCACGGACGTTATGATGATGTACGGTTCCTCAACAGTATCCGTTTATTCCGTGTTGTTCAATAAAAAGCATTTTAATCCGATCGACTGCCATTTCCTCATACAGTTACAATGTATCAGAGTGCAGTACACCTTCCAACCGCTAGGGTCGCTTAGTTCAAAGCATAGAGAAAATTCGGAGAAAGAGGCCATTGATCGAATTAGAATGCTTTTCATTGAACAATACGTTAGACACGGGTACTTTTGACGGCCTGTATATAATTGTAACATCCATGGCCATGGGGTACACTTTATATTTGAAACCTGAACGTTTATGTAGATGTACGGGTTGTAATGGAGAAAGTGCAAAAAACAGGTTGAAGTTCAGCCATGACGCTGGTCACGGACGATGCAATCATGTTTCCACAGTATGTGGTATTGCTTTTTTTCTGTATCTTCCTATAATTCCACAAACCTCTGAGACCAACCTCTGAGACCAAAAATGTTTCTGCCCGGTTCTCCTCAGTGCCTGGAGCTATTGATCTCAAATTGCGCACAGCCATTGACCATTACCATGTGCATGTGACTGCGAAGCCCGTTTTTCGATATCACTAAATCTCAGCTGTTTATTTGCATTTTTATGTCAAAAATAGTTCTGCCCGGTTCTCCTCAGTGCCTGGAGCTATTGATCTCAAATTGCGCACAGCCATTGACCATTACCATGTGCATGGAACTGCGAAGCCTGTTTTTTGATATCACTACATCTCAGCTGTTTATTCGCATTTTTATGTCAAAGAATGTCGCCATGCTTATGCTGGCTGGAGAGAGAGAGAGGGGGGGAGAGAGTGGGGGAGAGAGAGAGAGAAAGAGAGGGGGAGGGAGAGAGGGGGAGAGAGAGAGACAAGGAGAGGGAGAGAGAGGGAGGAGGAGGACAACGACGCGTAACAACGCCCCGCGCTGTTGCCTTGCTAGCCCACAACTTCTCCGTGCTGTGTGTGTGTCTGTGTGTGAGTGAGAGTGTGTGCATGAAATGCACTGCAATCCTTTCGTGCAAAGGTGGTAGCACGTCGCGTTTAAGTAAATCTCTCCACCAGAGACACAAAAGTTACATTGCACCATGTCGAGTCTCCGAAAATCTGTACAAGCTAACGATGCGGCCGTTTCACTATCTCGCCCCTAAACGCGGTCGCCCCGGATCGCACCGAACGGTCTGGGGTGAGAAATCTGCGCCTAATTGTCTCGCCCCTAAACACGGCCGCCCCGGATCGCAACGAATGGTCTGGGGTGGGCGAACTGCTTCTAAACAGGTGGAGAGCGTTTATTTGTTAAGGACGCCCATGCATTCTCCACTGTTGAACGTGCACCCTTTAAGTGCATGTCTGCATGCACATAATTATATTGTTGTTGTTATAATAGTTGATATATAGTTGAAATAATAGTTGTACAAGTTGTAATAACAGTGTTGTATAATTATTTTGCTGTAGTAATCAATTCATTATAATATAAGTACAATGAATGACAGAATATATATATATATATATATATATATATATATATATATATATATATATTGCGTGTATATAGTGTGTGTGTGTGTGTGTGTGTGTGTGTGTGTGTGTGTGTGTGTGTGTGTGTGTGTGTGTGTGTGTGTGTGTGTGTGTGTGTGTGTGTGTGTGTGTGTGTGTGTGTGTGTGTGTGTGTGTGTGTGTGTGTGTGTGTGTGTGTGTCTATATATATATATATATATATGTATGTACAGTATGTATGTATGTATGTATGTGTGACGGTGGCCAGGTTGTCACATTTGACTTGCCAGTTATTTATTAGAATAATGGCACCTTTTACTCTCTCTTAAATAAATAGTTCGCATTAAACTCACAACAATAAAAACATCAGTTGCACAATAAAGTGCAGGGTGCGTAATTATTGTGAGAATAATTAGAATCAATACTGCAACGACTACGCCACCTTTTTGTATGCGAGGTAAGGTCCTTTATAACACTTTCTTCTCTTTTCAGGCTATTCACAGGTTCGAGTTTACCCAGGTAAGTGTAAAACACTTTTGAATGAGCACAACACTTGTAAAATATCCCTTGGAGAAGACTGGACAGAAACAGGTTTGTATAAAAAGGTAAGTTAACTTTATTGGTCCTAATACAACGGCATCTGTGCCATAAAACAATTGAAAACATAAACACAAAATAACACTATACTAATAAAACCCTCAACCTCCTATGGCGCCAACTAACTAACTAAAATCCACAAACACAGGTCACTTCCAACAATAAAGGCAATAAATCACAGGGCTTGTGCAAAATATAGCAAATAAATATAGCAATAAGAGTGTCTACTACTACTGAACCAGTAAAGTGACAGTGCTAATTTAAAGTGCTAATACTCATCACGGTTCACATGCAAGAGGTGGGAATGTCCATATATGGGTGTAAGGAAAGGGGTTAGGCCAGGAATCTCCGTCTCTTCTTTTTTCTTTGTATGCGCCGTCTGCAATCATAGAAACTAGAACCAGTTCATCTGTTAAATGTAGCTTGCATATGAGGTTTAGGACCGTGGTTTTATAGAGATAACGTTGCATAGAAAGTTTACTTACTCGTGAGCCAGACAAATGTCTGGCTGTGAGTGTGTTGAGCGCGCAACGCTTATCGCCAGTGGCCGTCTCCTCTGCTCCTCGGTTCCGTTCGTCTCACTGATCCTCCCCGTGACCCCGTCACTCGTCTGTCGCTGCGGCTTCTTGTCACTGGGAAGCGGGCACGTCTCAGCTCACCGTCCACTGCTTGTGGCTGGCGTGTCTCGCTATATCACTTATTCTCCACCTCTGCTCCGTGGCTTCTCCTGCGCTGTGCACAACCTGTTCCCTCGGCTGTCACATTCACACTGCCCCTGTGTGCCTGTTCTCCTGTCTCCTGTCTTTTCCTGTCTGTCATTCAAGTGGCCCGCGCTCACATTTGTATTGGGTGGACCACACCCTACTCTGTTCTCATTCGCTGGCTGGAGTGACACGGTCAATGGCATGCAGCCTATCATAGAGTTCATTGTCAAGTGGCTCAGGGACCGTGGGACAATACATGGCCATGTTAAAACATGCAGTGGGAAATTACAAGGAATACATTTAAGATGATGGTTGTTTAAGTGCATTATACAGGTTTTACGCATCAATAAAATAATTCAAACAAATAGTGCACCACTCATTTTTGACCCTGTCACATATGTATGTATGTATGTATGTATGTATATATCTTCCTATAATTCCACAAACCTCCCTCTGAGACCAAACCTCTGAGCCCAAACCTGTGAGCCCAAACCTCTGAGCCCAAACATTTTTCTGCCCGGTTCTCCTCAGTGCCTGGAGATATTGATCTCAAATTGCGCACAGCCATTCACCATTACGCTGTGCATCTGACTGCGAAGCCCGTTTTTCAATATCACTAAATCTCAGCTGTTTATTCGCAATTTTATGTCAAAGAATGTCGCCATGCTTATGCTGGCTGCTCAAACTGCGCATGCGTCGCATCTACAGCCCCACTGCGTTACACTGTTGCACACACAGAACACTCGGCTCCGCGGCCGTGTATGCACGGACACGCACGTGGGCATGCACGTTGGGGAGGCACGTGTGAAAATGTACATTATATCGCGGCGCGACGGGACGGGACGGGATGGGAAGTGCGGGGAGGACGCACAACAGGACGTGCAATAACCCCACGTTTGCAACTACTTTTGCCTGCGCACTTCACCGGTATGGTCTAGTAGTTATTGTTTTGACAAGGTGTCACCTGAACTACTACAGTACTAGGCTGATGTTAACCTTGCTAGTTATAGTGTTATGTGCACACTACAGTAGGCCTATGTACATTATGTGAAGGCCTGTTATGTGCGCAGTAGGCCTACCTTTTTTTATTTGACATAACTTCAGTACTACTTTGTAGATTTCGATTATTATTACAAAACTTACATTTACCACTTCACCCCTATATACATTTTGTCCATTCGAAAATAGCCGATCTACAAGCTCACAGATCTTGTAGATCTGCTATTTTCAAAAGATATCATACATTTGACAACTTGTGCAATGGGATATTCTGCATAATGAGTAGCCTACTTTCTAGTTTTGGTACTTTAAGTACATTTAGATACCAATGTTTTTGTACTTTTACTCAAGCACATTTTTAATTCCGGACATTTACTTATAACAAAGTCATTTTACATTTTCTACATTGCAGTATTGATACTTTTACTAAAGTAAAAAAATTGCATGCTTTTTCCACTGACTGTATTCCCACAATTGACTATGTATTGACTGAAAGTACAGAGAAGATGAAGAAACTCCGCCACCTAGTGGATCTTTTTGGAAAGCACACAAACCTATGGCATCACAAAGGTAGATAAACAACAATCAATCAATAAAGATGAACAACTATAACTGTATAGCAAGTATCCTGTACTGTTACCACGCGTGCGTGGTAACAGTACAGTTAGTATTTTTATGTTGTGTAATTGATACTTTTACTTAAGTAATGTCTTCCACCACTGGTCAACTGGACCTGAGTCTTTGTAGGCTACTTGGACTGTTAATTGTTTTTTAAAATAATACTAAAAATAATAAATGCAAACGGAAAAAAATAACTTTCTTACTAATTCATTTTCAGATATAAATTATGATATTATATAACATACATTAGCCACTAATAGTCCTATTTTATACATAGGCTATTTGAAAATAGCCGTGAGCTTATAGATCTCCTATTTTATAAAATTGTAGTACTTGTACCTTTGCCACTTTCAGTATATTTTCGTGCTAACACATTTGCACTTTTACCTAAATTGTGCTATCTGGACTTTAACTTGTAACAGAGTATTTCTATATTGCAGTATTGGTACTTAACACGTTGTTTATATATATATTTTTGCAATTTTTAATGTCTAAGAACTGAATGAGATACTGTGATATTTGTTGTTAAGTGTGTTGTACGCATACATATGCTAAAATACAGTGGTGGAAAGTAACTAAATACATTTACTTAGGTACTGTAAGTACAATTTTGAGGTTTTTGTACTTCACTTGAGTATTTTCTAATTTCCAATACTTTTACTTCTCCACTACATAGGCAAATATTCCACTTTTAATCCACTACAAGTAACTTGTAACAGAGTATTTCTATATTGTAGTATTGGTACTTAACTTAAGTAACGACTTTGAGTACTTTTTCCACCACTGCCAAAATATATCGCCTATACATAGTAAACTATAATAGCTGTTCAAACGGCTTTTCAGGTAATAATGGTGCTTCAAGGTGATGCCTTCCTGTGCTATTGAAGTGGTAGCTGTGGTATATTAGCCCGTATGGCTTATAGTTATGAACAGTATGCAAGTAAAAAACAGATAGAAATTATACTACAGTAAGAAGAGTAATGTATTGATTCAGACCCAGCCTGGCGTCTGCTAATCAGGGACACTCTGCATAGCTGTGAAGTGTGATTTACATCTCTTTTGTTAACTGGAGAAACAACAGGTCTGGCCTTCGTCTTCTCATCCTGGTCACACCTTGAGCAGGATGCAGGAAGCAGCTAGAGAGACAGTACCATTTGCCAATGTACAAAGGACTTCAGAGCTTGATCTTCTAGGTGGGGGGCTCTCACTGACCCCCACCCACTTATTGTAATGAGAAATACTGTGTTATAAAAGGTGACTAAAATGTAACTCAGTACTGGTCACAGTCCTGAGGCCAAAGGGCTGAGGGACAGGGCTTATGCCCCTGGAAGCTATGCTGTTGTACTGAATGCTGAATAAATGAATGATTCTGGAACATGGATCCGGACGTCTCTTCTACTCTACTTTATTTCAACCAACCAGCCTGGTAACATGCAGTTTACTGCCTCAAATACACGACATAGCCTATGCTAATCAGAGCATATGGAAGTTTCAAAGTAGTTCACACGTCTATTTACCAATAGATATGTCACACTTAATCAGTATTCACATTCCACGTACATCACCAGCGCAATAGAGATGGGATGTATGGCTCTTTTAAGGCAGCCGGATCTTGGCGATCCGTTCCTTTCAAAGAGCCGTTCAAAAGACTGACTCATTTATGGCTTATTTGTATATTTTTATATTTAAAAAATATATATAAATGTATATAAATATATATAAGTATTTGTATATTTATAAACTAAATAAGACTCGTGCACATCTTTGTTGGACCCCGACTGGAGGTGCAGGTCAGCGCAAGAGATATATAAAACTAAAAGAAGAAAACCTTCAAAAGAAGGGACCGCACAACTCCAGGACTGATTTTGCTTTTTTTATTGAATGTTGCACAACGCGTTTCGCTTCCGCTTCCTCAGGTGCTGAGGACCTGAGGAAGCGGAAGCGAAACATTCAATTGTGCAACATTCAATAAAAAAAGCAAAATCAGTCCTGGAGTTGTGCGGTCCCTTCTTTTGAAGGTTTTCTTCTTTTAGTTTTATTTGTATATTTATATTGTATAAATACTATATAATTGATCATATTATATACAATAATACAACATTTAACATAATAATATATTATTATATATATAAATATAGATTTAAATATAGATTAAAATAGATTACATCATTAATACAATATTTATTATATTATAATATATCATACATTATAATACATATTATTAAATTATAACCTTTTATTACAATAATTAATGTAATATATCATAAATGTATATATCTCTGCTGTCCGGCAGCAACCAGCTAACTCCAAAATGTAAATTTTTCAGGAAATAACAAAAACTAAACAAAACGTTGAGTTAGGAGGTAAGAACAGCTAAATTGACCTCCATGCTCACAATGAGGTTGGAGGTCAAAAGGGTGTGGAGCCTGGAGTCAGCAAAACCAGCTAACTCCACCCCCCTTTGCTGGACTTAGCTGGTTTAGCAGAAAGTTTGAGGATCCAATGGAGTTAGCTGGTTTTGTCAGAAGCACTTTTTAATACTTTTCATTGCTTCAATATTTTTTTTGATCAACACACAGACGTAAAGGGTGTTCAATAGCACTGATTTATGGGAAAAAATGCAAAAGCGGAAAAATGGAGCTGGTTTCTGCTGGACAGCAACGATATATAACATATGTACAGTATAATTTATAACATATAGATAATATATAACATATCCCTCCCTTAAAAAAGCCATCAATCCCATCTCTACTCAAGGTTTTGTGACAATGACATTGGTTGAGGTACAACGTAATAACACCCTTGACTTTACGTTTTGGGTGATCAAAAGATTTGCATTTGTATGTGAAACTACATTGGGCATATTTGCCACATTTACATAACACACACACACACACACACACACACACACACACACATACATACATACATACATACATACATACATACATACATACATACATACATACATACATACATACATACATACACACATATATATATATATATATATATATATATATATATATATATATATATATATAATATCCATATTTCCATCCATGAACTCTTCTTTCTTTTCACTTGCTAGCATCATTTGCTTCCACGAATTTCACTCGTTTCCATTTCCTATCCACTCATCTGCCCTACCATCATTTGTTTACATACATTCCCAAACTATGTTATAACACGCATCACACCGACCAACAATCCGCCAGACCGCCACATGTCAGAATATGGCCTGCCCTCACAAACCCGCATACCACAAACATCCAGCCACTGCCATCTCTCGTTCACCATGACATATATGTCATTCATTTTTGTTTTATATTACTCCTATACAGATTTTGTCCAAACATCACGCAAATCGGTACACATTATCTCAATAGTCATGTGATAAAGATGGATCTGTCCGATTCTTCATATTCCATCACCATTGCTGGCCCACAATAACCTACCTGACCTGGCTCCGAGGAGCACAGGTCTTCGGGGGGTTCCAGAGGGTCCACAGCAAAATTAGTTTAGCATCATAATCAGTGTAACCAGTTGAAACCTATACATTGGCTATTTGAAAATAGCAGATCTAC
Organism: Gymnoscopelus braueri; assembly: GCF_963280865.1. Classification (NCBI taxonomy): domain Eukaryota; kingdom Metazoa; phylum Chordata; class Actinopteri; order Myctophiformes; family Myctophidae; genus Gymnoscopelus; species Gymnoscopelus braueri. The sequence continues at coordinate 44,898,784 of NC_137613.1, forward strand.
AAGCTCACAGTGTGTCAAATTGCGACGCATTGTGGGCTTGTAGATCTGCTGTTTTCAAATAGCCAATGCATGTACAGTAGGCTACGTAGGTTTAAACTGGTTACACTGATTTTGCTATTTTCTGTTTTCAAAACATATTTTTTTGTATGGGGGTACTTGAAACATGAAAAGGTTTGAGAACAACTGGTCTAGAACAGCTCTGACAGCTGGGTAGCCACAGTCTTTACAGATTGTTTGACACTGGACATCTGCAGCTTACATCATATCTTTTGTTGGAAAAAGTGTACATTTGTACAGTTACAATACAGAGTTACAATTGATTTGATATGTTTGTTTGATTTTAGTGCATCAGTAAATCGCTGTTTTTTGATTGGGACTTTTGACTCTCAATGGAAGAAACCCCAAATAGTTAGGGAAGACATCATTACACATAACAACACCACCAGGGGGTCTAATGAAGTTCTGTCAACCTCATAGACACATGAAAAACAGAAAAAGTACAAAACCATGGCACCACCTCTTTAAATTAAATGATATTAAGAAAAAAAAAATATGGCATCACTATTGAAATATCAATTTGTCCAGACTTAAATAAACATGCACAAATCCATAAGTATAGTTGATACATACTATTAAATATGATCAGAACAACACCAAAAACAACTAGAAAAAGTGCTCCTCGGAGCACAGGTCTCCGCCAGGTCAGGTTAGTTATTGTGGCCTCCTGGTGGCGCTATAATAGGCCAATGTGAAAAGGGTGGCATTTCTTCCTCGGCCTAGTGGGAATGTGCGTGCAAATTTTCACGGAAATCGCACGCCACGTTCATGATTTCAGACATTTTGTTCAAAACGGACCAATCCTGCAAACTTTGGAATTCAACCTTAGCCAATCAGGATGGAATATGAAATATCGGACAGATGCGTCTTGATCACATGACTATAGAGATACTGTGTACCGATTTGCGTGATGTTTGGATAAAATCTGAAGGATTAATATCCAAAAATGTATTTGACATAAGTCGGCCTCCTGGTGGCGCTGTAAAAAGCAGATGTGAAAAATGCAGTGCAGATGTTTTTCCTTGGCCTCTAGAGAGTAGGCGTGCAAAGTTTCACGCAGATCGGTGCAGTTATAGTTAAAAATGCAAATCGGCCTGTTATAGCGCCACCATGAGGCTGATGTGAAAAGTTTTAAGTGCCATTTCTTCCTCGGCCTAGTGGGAATGTGCGTGTGCAATTTTATGGAAATGGCAAGCTGCGTTCATGATTTGAGGCAGTTTGTTGAAAACGGACCAATCCTGCAAACTTTGGATGGTAACCTTAGCCAATGAGGATGGAATATGGGAAAGCGGACTGATCAGGGTTGATCACATTCAGTGTAAACGATAGTTCATGTAGACACGGCAGGCAGAATGTTTATATACTTCATTCACACTCCCCGGACCCCCCCCATTCGCTAACAAGCTTATTCAGTTGTACTCCTTTAAGGCATACGTTCAACCCCTTGTCATTCTCATTTGCTACAAGCTAACTCACTCACGCCCTCATACCCACAGTGCATCTCAGGCGGTTCATTTAAGCAGCCTCTGTTCTCTGTTCATTCTATGTGCTTGGCTGTCAGTGCCGGTTGTTCAGCTGTAGGTTTTCAAACAGCTGTAGGTTTTCAAATTTTCAAATTCCTTGGTTGCTGAACCAATGCATTTTGCTAGCTGCTGCGAGCTGTCATCTGCTGCTTATCTACGCTTTGTGTGCTGCTCTATGATATTTTGGTGCTATATGAGATGATTTTTGCTAATGATGACTTTTACCACTTCTACAGCAGCCAATGCTTCTTCTATTATTGCTGCTAACACTACTGTGCTCATAGCTTAAGCTAACATAGCATGCTTGCTGCCATGTAGAAGTTTGGAATTGTTGTAGCTCAAAGCTAATACAGCATGCTTGCTGCCCATGTACAGTAGAAGCTTGGTTGTAGGCTACTCCCTTTTACCATGTGGAAAGCTGGAATTGTTTGTAGCTTAAAGCTAACATAGCATGCTGCTGCATGTAGAATCTTTGTTTGTTATACAGCACTGCACAGTTAACATAGCATGCTTGCTTCCCATGTGGAAAAATCGAATTGTTTGTAGCTTAAAGCTAACATAGCATGCTTGTTGCCATGTAAAAGCTTTGATTGTTTGTTCAACACTGCACAGTTAACACAGCAGGCTTGCTTCCCATGTAGGCTACTCCCCTTTACCTCATCAGGTAATGAAACTTGGCTATTTTAGATTATTATTATTGTTGTTGTTTGCTTAAGGTATAGAAGTAATGGAGCTATTATTGGGCCAAATCTTTTTCCAAAATAAGTACTGCTTCTAAGTTCTAATGCTGTTCTGCTGAGGCACTCTTGACTCTGGGAATACCCACAATGGTGTAGTGCCATCTAGTTGGCTCTGAAGCTTCAAGCAGAGCTTCCAACAGTTGTATTGCTACTGCTTGCTCAAATGCTTTTATAATATGTTTATACTTATCAAGGCTGTCATAGACAATCTGTGTGCAACGGGGCATAATATAAGACAAGAAGTCAAATTCAGACTTGTACTCAAGCCAGGATAGGAAAACACAGCATGTGTATCAAATCAGTGTTGCCATGTCTGCTTAGTATAAGCGACTTTGGGATTGTGTTCTGTAAGTCACAGCAAATATGATTACTAAACAGTGTTCATGTGAAGGAACCCCAGATTCATATGTAATCATGGTGCAAAAAATGTTTAATATTCTAAACATTTGTTTGCGACTTGTTTTTATAGACTTGGCCGCTTGTTTCTCTTACAATCTGGCAACACGGCGTGGTGGTGTCACGTGACTACTCCTTGGGAGTAATCAGGAAGTCTCATACAATACAGCAATGCATCTTGGGTACTGTAGTCTATGCAACTGACAGTCATATCATGGGGATCAGTTCAATGCTACCGTGTGAGAATAAGGTGAAAGGGCAAGGGTGTTTTCTTTCTTAACTGGTCATGTGCAGGCATTATGGCAGTGTAACTGTCATGTTAAATAGGTACACAACTATCATGGGATATTCAAGTTAATTTAATCCACTCAGTGAAGCTGTTATTTCTGCAGTCCTGTTCTATTCACTTAATTAACGCTCAAGTTCAGGTAACTATAATGTGGGTGGATTAGTTTGCAGATGCTTAAATAGATAATTACTTCATGGTGGATTTGAAGTCTTGTGAAATGGGGCGATTGCTTCAATTGTAGTGGGTTGTCCTCCAGGGGGTGCCATTTAGAGGGCAAACAAAGGTTAATCTGATTCTCAGAGGCAGGTGGATTCATTAGTGCACTGAAGCTAATTTGCACGTTACTTCACTTTTAGCTAACCATGTCATTGTAAAGGGATATTCATTGCTTGAATTAAAACTGCTTCTGTTTTTCGTTTCATGATTGACTGCTATTATGGTGATCCAAGGCTTTTGATGGCATGACCTTCTTTCCATCACGGATGCCGGGAAGGTTCAGGTTGGGTTGCTGTTAGTTCGAGCTACTGATTCTACTACTAAAAAAAAAAGCTATTGTTAGCTGTCTTGTCTATTTGTCTACCTCCACACTTATTGAGGACAGAACAGGCTCTAATTGATTCATTAGGTATAATTGGTTGTGTTTTATATTAATGAAGCATTGATGTTATGCTATTTTAAAGTCCAAGGTTTATCAGATAATGTAAGGTCATTGTAAATTAAAAGGATTGTGGAAGTATTTGTAAGATTGGTTGATGGTATGGCACATACTTTCACCCGGCTGTATTCCACCATGATACCATTCATAGTAGTAGTAGTAGTATTATATTTTTGTATTTGTTGTGGTCTCTTGGAGTACATTAGGGCCAAAAGATCTAAATGGGGTTAAAATAAAAGGCTTATCTGTTAATACTGCCTAGCTGCTCAAGTTAAAGGTAGCTATAATAGGTTGAATCATTCGGTTAAAATAAAATAATATGGATAGTTTGCTGAGGCTTAGCTTGATTATGCTCTGGTTGCCACCAAGTTTCAATTCGAGCTGTATTCAAGGTCATTGTTCTTAAATTGTGATAGTTATTTGGGCTGTTGTATATCATTATGTAGCATTGACACCGTACTGCTATTCAAGTCAAAAGCTTAACAGGTAATGTGAGGTAAGGATTGTAGTATATCGATGGCCAAAACGCAAAACCTCCTATCTGAAAAATTCACATTGTTGGGAAAATGAAAAAGAAAACTACAAAATGTTGTATCTTTTTTGCACAATGATATTTTTTTATGATACCCATCACATAATTCACCGTTTCTGGATTTCTGGATTATATTACAATATTATATGTTAATTACACTGATCTCATATTGCAAATGCAGATAGGAGGTTTTTCCCAACTTTTCCTGGATAATTCTGCAGATAGGAGCTTTTGCACTGTGATGTTAAGTGATTGCATAACTAAATAATGATAAATAGTACAGGCTGTAAATACATACATTTACAGCTGCAAACAGTTGCATCAGTGGTGTGGTCTAGGTTTGTTTTCTGAGGTATACAATAATCATTCCCTGCACGAGATGCACGTGGTCGTGGGTATACGCTAGCGTATTTTCAATGGATGAAATGGTTAGTAGACTGTATACGTTTTTTTCCAAAAACAACAACAATTAGGTGGACTACAAAACAACTGGCCCAGGCACCCCTCGACATAATCCCCCCTATACCCTCCACTCCACCACCTGAAATACCCCCCCACTCCCACAGCCCCCATTCTCCCCAACCAGCACAACACACCCCCCAAACCCCACCCACCCAAACCCTCATGCCCTCCAACTCCCCTAACTCATACAACTGGATCACCAACCTTGTGTCCGGTGTGGATAGTGGAATAGTATGTAAGATCATTGAATGTCTTAAAGAGCCTATAAGCAAGGAGGAAAGACGGATGCCTTGACCCTAGAATCACCACAGCCAGAGAGGAGATGAGAGCAGCACATAGGGACTTTGTCGATGACCAAAAGGGAGAGGGTCTGAGGGAGGAATATAAGCGGAGTAAGGAGGAGCTATATCAAGTGTATGCAACTGGAACAACGGGAGCTGACCCAAAAGATCAGGGACATTAAAGAGGTGCATGTTAACCAGAAACATGGCAAGAGCTGGAAGCTCATCAATGACATTTCTGGCAGAAGCTCTTCTCAGACTTCCAAGATCTGGGGAGAAAGCGCAGAGGAACGAGTTGAAACATGGTACCAGCACTTCAAAACACTCCTAGGAAATCCTCCTTCAACCGAAGAAGAGGATGATCCGATGCTCCTGTCTTCCATGACCTTCCCATACCAGACGGTTCACCATGGATGAGTACCAGAGGGCCAAGGCTACTATCAAGTGAGGCAAGAGCTGCGGGGAAGATGGAGTGACAGCAGAGGTTCTGATGTATGTGCCCATAGACGAGGTGGTGTTGGATTTTATCAAGCACACACGTCTAGCAAGCTGCCGAAGCTGTGGAGCAAAATGATCATCGATCCAGTACCAAAGTCAGGCGAACTTAGCCTGAGCTCACAAGTTGCCAAGACGGCTAACAGGAAGATCCTCAACCGTCTTAGACCCATCTTAGACCTTGTAATGAGAAACTCGGGCAGATACTGGTGCTGAGGAGGATACTGGAAGGAGTAAGGAGCGGAATCTTTCAGTGGTGATCACCTTCATGACTTCCAAAAGGCTTTTGGCACCATCCACCGGGGGAATCTGATGAACATTCTCCGGGCCTATGGAGTTCCTGAGAAGATGGTTCAGATGATGGAGACAAGCTACTCGAGGCAGTCCAGGACTTCTAATAACCTTGGCCTGGACTGCTTCAATGGAACAGGACCTGAAGGTCCGGGGGGCACTTGACTGGAATGCCTTGCATGGGATGAGGAGAGTGTGGAAATCAGACATGGGAGAAGACCTCAAGAGGCGTCTGTTCGTATAGCTACAGTGGAGTCAGTACTGCTGTATAGGGCTGAGACATGGACCATCACAGCACAACAGGAAAGGGCCTTGGATGGAGTCTACACAAGAATGCTATGAATGGCACTAGAAGTCACATGGACGGACCACATCAGAAATGTGGTCCTCTACAGGAACCTACCATGGGTCACAGATAAAGTCAGAGAGAGAAGGATGAGGCAGGGCACTGCGTCAGGGACCCTGGGACCCATAACTAGTGGCAAGCAAACTAACACTATGAGAGCCAACCCAGGGCAAAGCCAGGAGAGACAAGAAGTGCACCACCTACGTAGATGCACTTCGGCGTAACAGCTTAGCCAACAATACTGTAGATCTCAAGACCCTGATGCTAGGAGAGTGTGGAGGGCAGCGATTCAGGAGTCCCAAGTTGGTGTTGGTTAGACCACACTCACACATCGCATCGCAAAGACCCTATTCTATATGATCCCGCCTAACTGACCCATGCCCCCCTCAACATAATCCCCCCCATACCCTCAACCCCCAACTCCACCACCTGCAATACTCCCCCACTCCCCATACCCCCCAACTGCCAGCCCACACCTCACAACCCCATAACTCAAAACCCCATCCCACCACATACCCTCATACCCCCAAATCCCACCCAACCCATTACCCCCACCCCCCATACCCCCCAACTGCCAGCCCACACCTCTCCACCTCCATAACTCAAAACCCCATCCCACTCTAGGGGTCCCGAGTTGGTGTTGGCTAGACCACACTCTCGCATCGCAAAGACCCTATCCTGTGTGATTCGGCCTAACTGGCCTATGCCCCCCTCAACATAATCCCCCCCATACCCTCTACCACCCAACTCCACCACCTGCAATACTCCCCCACTCCCCATACCCCCCAACTGCCAGCCCACACCTCACAACCCCATAACTCAAAACCCCATCCCACCACATACCCTCATACCCCCAAATCCCACCCAACCCATTACCCCCACTCCCCATGCCCCCAACCAGCACACCACAACCCCCAAACTCACCCACCCAAACCCTCATGCACCCCCCACCCCATACCCCCCCAACCACCACCCACACCTCCCACACCCTATAACTCCAAACCCCATCCCACCCCCATACCCTCATACGGGTGCGGCAGTGGCTCAGGGGTAGAGTGGCCGGGTAGAGTGAACTGGAAAACCGCAAGGTTCCCAGGTCGATCCCGGGCTGGGGGGCTCCCCTAGAGTTAGTGTCGAAGTGTCCTTGAGCAAGACGCTGAACCCCTAATTGCTCCCGATGAGCAGGTTGGTGCCTTGCATGGTTTCCTCCGCCATCGGTGTATGAATGTGTGTGTGAATGGGTTAATGGCACAATCAATGTAAAGCGCTTTGGATAAAAGCGCTATATAAATGCACCATTTACCATACCCCCAACCGACACACCACAATATTTTCACAGGGCTGTTGGCTGCCACGGTGTTCACGTGTGATTTTGATCTGCAATTAATAAAAAATCACGACAATGACGTTCACATTTAAGCAGCAATGACAACCTCTAACCACAAGTTCAAAATGTTCAATGCCAAAACCTCCTATCTACACCTAAAAATGACCTCCTATCTACATAGATGCACTTAGGAGGTTTTTACCTAGAAATAGTTAGGCTTACAAACTAACATTATTTTTGTTAAATAATGCTTTTTTATGCTCATTTTGAGATCAAGACATTCTACAGTACTGTATCAAGTATTACCATTATTTTTTTTTATCAACTCACACTCTTTGTGTGATAAAAGTGTCACCACCTGACACTAATCATTAGCAATCAACAAGGCAATGCAATTAACTTGACAGAGTTACTAACAAATACTTAACTAGTAAGGGGGGAAGACACTTTTTTATTTTGAAAATAATAGATGACTACAAACTGAAAGACATTTAGACGGTCTACATAACATAGAATTCCCAAGTTTCAGCTCTGTCTGCTGCTCAACTAGTTCTGGTGCAGATAAGAGGTTTTGCGCTTCAACATTTTAGCACTAATTGGCACTGAACAAGATAGGAGGTTTTAGTCAAATGACTTTTTCTGACAAAATGAGGGGCGGGACTATCTTGCAGACAGACTGAGCATGTGCAGCATAGCCTATAGTCCGCATCCACAGTGAAATCTGAAAATCATGAAATTTGCACATAGGAGGTTTTGCATTTTGGCCATCGATATGTAAGAAGGGTTAATGGAAGTAGTTTGGAAGGAGAGCAGATAATGGTAGCTATTTCTATTAATTGTGGATTGAAGCTTGTGAATGGGGTGATTGTTTTAACTGTAATTATCTCTAGGGGGTGCCATTTAGAGGGCATACAAAGGTTAATCTGATTCTCTGCTGCTTCAATTCCTATCAGCTTTATGGATTGGATTCATTGTTTGATGAGCTAACTTGCATGTTACCTTCACTTTTAGCTTAAACATGTCTTTGTAAAGGGATATTCATTCATTGCTTAAACTTATTCTGCTTCTGTTTTATGTTTCTTGAGCAACTGCCCATTATGGTGATCCAATTCTGACGATGGCATGAACTTCTGTCCATCATGGATGCTGGGAAGGTTCAGGTTGTGGGTTGCTGCCGGTCTTCATAACTACTGCAGCGATATGGTCATTGCCGAGCAGTTCTCAAGATCACCTTGGTGGTATAACTGGATCTACTTCTGCTGAAGTCATGAGAGGCAGGTCATCATTAATCAAATCTAAATTTATTCTGGTTCAAGCTTACTGAAAGCCATGTCGGTTGCTCACTGCTTGATCTGTGTAACCCACTCACACTGATGTTCTAAAGGAAACGGCGTCCATAAAATCCAGGCGTATGTCAAATGGTATGGATCGTTTAATGATCTCGGACATTTAAGTATTCTGGGATGGTTGCTTTATATTGAACTTATTACATGGGTGTTTAAATCGCTTCAATCTATGTTGGGATTGTGATAGTGAAATTTTGTGAAAAGTTAATGATGATGAATAATGCATGATTTCACTCAAAAGTAGCTTTGGATCACTCGGCTCATGTGTTGATGAACGCAGCTAGCTGCGAGAAGTTATGTAATTACTAAGCGGAGGAAAGAATCTTAACTAATGTAGATATTATTTGGAAGCAGTTTCTATCAGTATCTTATGGGTTTCTTAGATGTGGGGAATACATTTCTTGCACTGAAAGCTTTAACCCCTTGCATGACATTTCCATTCCTGTCTTCTCTTTCAGTCACATGTTTCAATTCCTCTTAAGCACTCTAAATCAGTTAATTATTCTTATGGAATATCAATTATTGTAAGAACTGATACCGCTTTATTCTAATGGAATATCAATTATTGTAAGCACTGATACCGCTTTTGTCCGTTCTCTTCTATGTCTCGCTACCTTCAACGGCGGTTAAATTCTGGGGGAGATGAACCTTGTTCGGATGTTGGGAGGGCCATGTCAAGGCTTGGTTCGCTGCCAGGAAGCAGGATGCCTTCAGATGTGGACTTGCCCCAAGTTGTTCACTCCTTTCGGATTGGTGCTGCAACTCGGCAGCATCTTTGGTTCCATCATTCACACTGAAAGCCATGGGTCGTTGGTCATCTGCTGCTTATGAACGTTATATCCGTTAAATACGGATGGAATTCTTTCAGCTCAAAAGCATGAGTGTAAATGTGTAATCAATTATGGAATTAAGTCAGGAGTTGCATAATTGATGTCGTATGGTTAAGTAATTGCTCCTGCCAGAGCGCAGGTTGGGGGTCAGGTAAAACACTATAGCATCGGTCGTGTCATGGTCTCACGTAGGCTATAGTGTGGTATTATGATGTTATGGTAACTTTTATAGTTACCATAACATCATAAAACCTCAGTGGTTTAGGTTGGTAGGCACGGTTAACCTAAGGTTTTGGTCGTGTTTGGTCTCACGTTTACCTTAATGTGGTAGGCTTATAGATAGGTAAATTTATAAGCTTTGGTCGTGTTGGGTCTCACGTATGCTTAATGGTGGTTTAGATGGTAGGTTTAGATGGGTAATTCACTATAGTGTATTCCTTCTATATCAGGTCACCGTTCGGGCGAGCGGGACTTGCCTAAAGGGTTCGCATTGCTGCCATCATATAGAAGGAATTAGACATTGCTGTCTATACACATAGTTATTCATAATTTCATAGTTTATTTCCTTTAACATCAGAACACAGTAGTGTTTTGCCAAATGTGCATCTAATAGGTGCTGCTGGCGCAGAATGTCGGCTTTTAGATGTGAAGGGCATCTTCGGTATGCATTTAAAGGAAATGGGTAACACTTTAGAATAACTATTCGTTATAAGTAGTCAATAGATCATTCATAAACTGTTAGTTAATGAGTTATTAATGACTTGTTAATCATTTATTAATAGTTAGTTAAGGATTAATAACAGTGCCTTATAACTGCTTAATAGATAATTTATAAACCATTAGTTAATTAGTTATTAATGTCTTGTTAAATGTTTGTTAACAGCTAGTTAAGGAGTTGTAACCATGCCTTATAGATAGTTAATAGATTACTAACAAACTATTAGTTAATGAGTTATCAATGACTTGTTAAATATGTTTCAATAGTAAGTTAAGGATTTATAAATATGCCTTATAGATAGCTAATAGATCACTCACAGAGTATTAGTTAACTGACTTATTAACTGTATGCTTATTATTTATAACTATGTCTTATAAATGCCTTATAACTAGTTAATAGATAATTTATAAACCATTAGTTAATGAGTTACTACTGTTTTGTTCAATATTTGTTAACAGTTAGTTAAGGGGGTATAACTATCCCTTATAGATCATTTATATATTACTCACAAACTATTAGTTAATGACTTGTTAATAGCTTGTTAAATATTTACTACCTGTATGCTAATGATTTATAACTATGCCTTATATATGTTCAAAGGATTATGAACAAGCTATTAGTAAAACACTTACTAATGGCTAGTTAAGTATTTGTTAATAGTTAATATATGTTATTGGGTAGTTATTCTAAAGTTGCAACTATTCCTAATTTACTAACATGAGTTAAGTATTTGTTAATGGTTAATTTATGTTATTGGGTAGTTATTCTAAAGTTGCAACTACTCCTCATTTACTAACATGAGTTAATTATTTGTTAATGGTTAATTTATGTTATTGGGTAGTTATTCTAAAGTTGCAACTACTCCTCATTTACTAACATGAGTTAAGTATTTGTTAATGGTTAATATATGTTATTGGGTAGTTATTCTAAAGTTGCCACTACTCCTCATTTACTAACTATTAACAAATACTTAACTTACCTTTTACAAATCAATTGTTAATGATTTGATTCCCATCTACTAATACCAGAGACACGTTGTACAACAGCAAATGGGTGGTACAGAAATTTGATGTGATATTGTGGACATATTTCACATTTTGGTACCTCAACCTTGTTCAATATTTTACAAATAAATACCACAGATGAAATAATGAACAATTTATTTTTTAATGAATATGGAAAACAGTACAAAAATAACAAATGCATCCATCTAAAATAACAATAGCAAATAAATAAATAGTCATATCAACAGTAATACAGTAATTAAAAATCAAAAGGAATACCTTCATAATCCCATCATAATCCGCCTTTACAGTTCAGCTTACATATTGCTTTATCCAGTGGATATACAGCACACACATTAGCTTTAGCTTTATAGCAGGCCTTCTGCAGTAAGCAGTATGGCCACAGCAACACCATGTGCTAAAATTGTAGCTATGCTAATATTGTAGCTAACAGGCTAATAAGTGTTCCCAAATTATAAATCTTACTCTTTTCATCAAACAAACGAATTCTTTACATTAACTAATAAACACTACAGTCCATACAGTTTTCATGGTTTTGCACTACATCACCTGAAATGCATAAAATAGAATACCCAATGTATACAGCCCCTTCTCTTGTGTCTTGTTCACAATAACTGAACAACATCCTGCTCCTTTCAAAATGAAAGGCAGTTCAGCTTCAGAACTCCATTGAGACACACTGCCATCTACTGACACAAAGTGGTATTGGTACTACACTACAGACTAGCATAGTTGCATGAACTGAACAGTTTTTCTTCATTCAGTAGAAATATCAGAAATAGTAGATCTACAAGCTCACACTTGAGCTTGTAGATCTGCTATTTCTAATCTGATATTTCTACTGAATGAAGAAAAACTCAAGAAGAATGGCCCTTTTCAATATTCCAGACCATGACTAGAAATGGACTCATAACTGACCCCTGGGTGTTTACTGGGCCTTTTTAGAAGCAATAACCCTCAATTTGAAATTTGTGAGGTTGCAATTATTTTCTTCAGTTTCTCTTCATTCGCCAGAAATATCAGATCAGGAATAGCAGATCTACAAGCTCACAACAAGTTGCAATGCGTCTTGCTGTGAGCTTGTAGATCTGTCATTTCTTATCTACCCTTTTTGGCAATGTTCCATGTATGTTCCATGTATGTTCCATGTATGATCCATGTATTTTTATCTTATTCTCCTATACAGTTCAGTTCATGCAACTACACTAGTCTGTAGTGTTAGTGTAGTACCAATACCACTTTGTGTCAGTAGATGGCAGTGTGTCTCAATGGAGTTCTGAAGCTGACCTGCCTTTTATTTTGAAAGGAGCAGGATGTTGTTCAGTTATTGTGAACAAGACACAAGAGAAGGGGCTGTATACATTGGGTATTCTATTTTATGCATTTCAGGTGATGTAGTGCAAAACCATGAAAACGGTATGGACTGTAGTGTTTATTAGTTAATGTAAATAATTCGTTTTTGTTTGTTTGATGAAAAAAGAGTAAGATTTATAATTTGGGAACACTTATTAGCCTGTTAGCTACAATATTAGCATAGCTACAATTTTAGCACATGGTGTTGCTGTGGCCATACTGCTTACTGCAGAAGGCCTGCTATAACGCTAAAGCTAATGTGTGTGCTGTATATCCACTGGATAAAGCAATATGTAATCTGGACTGTAAAGGCGGATTATGATGGGATTATGAAGGTATTCCTTTTGGTTATTTCTAATTTCTGTTTTACTGTTGATATGACTATGTCTTTATTTGCTATTGTTATTTTAGATTGATGCATTTGTTATTTTTGTACTGTTTTCTTTATTAATTAAAAATACATTGTTCATTATTTCATCTGTGGTATTTATTTTGTAAAATATTGAACAAGGTTGAGGTACCAAAATGTGAAATATGTCCACAGTATCACATCAAATTTCTGTACCCCCCATTTGCTGTTGTACAACGTGTCTTTGGTATTAGTAGATGATAATCAAATCATTAACAATTGATTTGTAAAAGGTAAGTTAAGTATTTGTTAATTGTTAGTAAATGAGGAGTAGTGGCAACTTTAGAATAACTACCCAATAACATAAATTAACCATTAACAAATACTTAACTCATGTTAGTAAATGAGGAGTAGTTTAGAATAACTACCCAATAACATAAATTAACCATTAACAAATACTTAACTCATGTTAGTAAATGAGGAATAGTTGCAACTTTAGAATAACTACCCAATAACACATATTAATTATTAACAACTACTTAACTAGCCATTAGTAAGTGTTTTACTAATAGCTTGTTCATAATCATTTGAACATATATAAGGCATAGTTATAAATCATTAGCGTACAGGTAGTAAATATTTAACAAGCTATTAACAAGTCATTAACTAATAGTTTGTGAGTATTATATAAATTATCTATAAGGGATAGTTATACCTCCTTAACTAACTGTTAACACATATTTAGCAAGACATTCGTAACTCATTAACTAATGGTTTATAAATGATCTATTAACTAGTTATAAGGCATTTATAAGACATAGTTATAAATAATCAGCATACAGTTATTAAGTCAGTTAACTAATACTCTGTGAGTGATCTATTAGCTATATATAAGGCATATTTATAAATCCTTAACATACTATTAAAACCTATTTAACAAGTCATTGATAACTCATTAAATAATTGTTTGTCAGTAATCTATTAACTATCTATAAGGCATGGTTACAACTCCTTAACTAGCTGTTAACAAACATTTAACAAGACATTGATAACTCATTAATTAATGGTTTATAAATGATCTATTAAGCAGTTATATGGCATTGTTATTAATCCTTAACTAACTATTAACAAATGCTTAACAAGTCATTAATAACTCATTAACTGACAGTTTATGAATGATCTATTAACTACTTATAACGAATAGTTATTCTAAAGTGTTACCAGGAAAGGTGTCATCGCTGACACTCACATAGTTAATTCATGTAGCATATTTCATTTATATCAAATGGATTTAAATGGAATTGCGTCACTTTGATGCTTTAACTGATAAACATTCTCATATAGGGTTCGGTGTGGCTCTGTATTTGCTCACTGCAAGTGAGCGCGTGTTGGGGGTTTGTGCTTGAAGATCTGTGTCATTTTGCACAGGAAATCTTTTAATATCACATGAGCAGAGTCACACCGCCAAACTTGAATGCAATATCATTGCATATATGGTAACGGTCATATGTTAATAAATGGTTAATGGTTCATTACGGTCTGGTTATTTCTGAGCTGAAGTGTCTAAATGAAATTCAGTGTAAACGATAGTTCATGTAGACACGGCAGGCAGAATGTTTATATACTTCATTCACACTCCCCGGACCCCCCCCATTCGCTAACAAGCTTATTCAGTTGTACTCCTTTAAGGCATACGTTCAACCCCTTGTCATTCTCATTTGCTACAAGCTAACTCACTCACGCCCTCATACCCACAGTGCATCTCAGGCGGTTCATTTAAGCAGCCTCTGTTCTCTGTTCATTCTATGTGCTTGGCTGTCAGTGCCGGTTGTTCAGCTGTCAGTGTCAAAACTCCTCCACCTCCCCGGCCTCCTCCCTAGCATCTGATGTTGGAAGGATAGTTTTGTAGATGGCGTTGTATTATGGTGATGGTTGTACATTAAGGGTTTAATGTCGTGTCATGTCATAACTGTTGTGTAATAACTGTTGCGTTATAACTGTTGTGTGATGTTATAATTGTATTACGCTCTGCTCAGGGGTTTGTGCTTGAAGATCTGTGTCATTTTGCACAGGAAATCTTTTAATATCACATGAGCAGAGTCACACCGCCAAACTTGAATGCAATATCATTGCATATATGGTAACGGTCATATGTTAATAAATGGTTAATGGTTCATTACGGTCTGGTTATTTCTGAGCTGAAGTGTCTAAATGAAATGACTATAGAGATACTGTGAACCGATTTGCATGAGGTTTGGTTAAAAACTGTAGGAGTAATGGGAAAAAATGGGTTTTGCACAAATCGGCCTCCTGGTGGCGCTATAACAGGCCCATGTGAAAAATTTGAGGCAGAGGTTCTGAATTGGCATCCAGGGAGTGTGTGTGCACAGTTTCGCAACGACCGGGCCAACGGTGCCGGAGATTTGGTGGTAACACACAGACAGGACGGACACACGGACACACGGACGGACGGACAGGGGCGAAAACATACTCTCTCGCCATGCCTTTCGGCCTGGCGGAGACAACAACATTGTAGTTACTGCACTGCCTTTGCATTGGTATTAAAGCCATTCAGGTAATGCAAAGGCATTATAGTTGACAGTAACTGCATTTTTGGGGTCAAGGGTCAAATCAGCCATTCTGTTTTTAGGCATGAGAATTACCTCATGAATACATGCACATTTAAAGTAATATCACTTGTATATAGCTACCTATAACTCATTTGGCTGGCCAGTTGAAAAACTTTAAAGACAATTATCTCAGTTTCACCTTGAGCGTAGTTACTGCACTCTGGCTTTGTAGGGCAGCATAGTTCATATTATTATGTCTGTGTATAATAGGCCATGACACAGTTTGCCAGAGAACCTCACTTTACTGTCTTCACACACAGAACAACAAAAACAACACAACACAACAGGATAACCAATTGATCCCCGAAAACCCCAACACTCCCAAAACTAGTATAGGCAGAACACAGCACAAGCGATCACATTACTGGTGACCCAGTGAGACATAGCACATACAATAAACATATTTTTTTCCCCTGGATTCCTTGGATTCACTTGTGCCAGATTACATTATCCGCCATATAGCGTTTTTTCAGAACACACTTTTTGCTACACATTATCTCTAGTGTCATGGGATCAAGATGTTTAAGATAATCCGATGAAGGCATTAGTAGCCAAAACGCGTTTGTCAGAGACTGCTGCTGTGGTAAATTCAAGAATTCAAAGAAAACTAAAGGTAGCTCTCCACCGCACAGATTTTGGGGCAAAAAAAGCATTGGAAAGCGAGATGCAAAAGATCTGTGTTCTCGGATTCTGTGAGTGAAACCACAGAAAACCACCAGGTCTAAAACAAGTCCAAAAGAAGTGACCAGTTTCACCACTTGACAGGGGCACAGCCATGGGTGGGCCTGTATTAATCCGACCAAAAATCTGCGTGCTTCGCGCACGCACGGGTCGGGGACGCATGCAGCGCACGTGCCTACCCGCTCCTGCCTAGGCCCAGCCTATAGCGCTCTGGCTGCGCCAGAGCCCTATTATATCAGCTATTTTCTAAAAGAATCTTGAAAGCAAGCAACTACACTTGAAATCTTGAAAACAAGCCCAAACAAAAGCAACCAGCAACTATGAATATTCAGTGGTGTAAAGTAACTAAGTACATTTTCTCAAGTAGCTTAAGTACTTAAGTACAATTTTGAGGTATTTTTGGGCGGTGAAACCGCCCCTATAAGTGAGATTTGGAAAAATGTACATTTTCCTGCGCTGTGATCTGGGCCCAGGAAATTTGTACAATTATCCTGCGCTGTGATTGGCCAATCACAGTCTATTCAGGACTGTGATTGGCCAGTGTCACATGACACATGTGCATAGCCCTATATAAGAAACCATAACTTGAAAAAAACCAAAAATTTGTTTTTTTCAAGTTATGGTTTCGTCCATCATAAAGAGTGTTTCAATAAATGTATTTATCTTTTGTACATGATTGGTTGACTCCATTCAGTATTGTGATTAGCTAGCAAGACACCGCCCACTTCACACAGGGTGTGATTTTTTACTTTACTGGAGTATTTCCAATTTCAATATTTTTCTCTTTTACTCTTAGAGGCAAATGTACTTTTACTCCACTACAATTATTTGAAAACTTTAGTTTCTTGTCTAATTCTCCGTAACATACTCACTATGGGGATATCAGCACTCCCGGACCATTCATTGGCTGAGAAGGGTATGTCACGTGTCCGGTAGACCGGAAGAGGTATAAAACCTCTTGCGTGATGTGGCTCATCCTCTTTCGCTTCTCTGCATGGCAGATGCAACAGCACAAGACATACCTTAATAATAACAAACGTAACTTTGATCAGGACAGAAACCAGCTTTAGCCCACTCGGTGGTACTTGTACTAACCAACGGGTTTTCCTCCTATTAAAATTTTTTTTTTTTATTATTCTAGCTTGCCTCGCTAGGATAACACCAGCTTGTTAGCCTTCTCACTCTGTGTATCGAGCAAACCTCGGGGGCTTCTGAAGACCTTGGACAGGCTCATCGGGCGCCTTTGGGACACATGTTGTTTTTGTCATAAGAGTATGTTAAAACGTTCATGCTGTTTACTGTTTCTGTGCCTGCTCTTGTTTCATACTCATGTTCCAAGTACATAAAGCACATTAGCACATTAGCAGACTCTCACCGGTGCACAGACCGGTTCAGCCCCCCCCTCCCCCCCGGCCGTGCTGGGGAAGAGGACCGTGGCTTTACAGGCCTCGATGAAAAGATGGACGGCTCCTCGACTGCCAACAGGCCATGTTTAATGAAAACGAATGTGTGTTTAAAAGTACAATTTTTTTTCTGCCAAAGAAATAAATGTGTTACATGTTACAAACGATCTCGTTCTTTCACGTGGCTTGAGAGCAGCGGAGCAGTGGAGTCCCCTACCGCGGGCTTCTCTGCTCCAATGCTCTCTGTATATAAGCCCATAATGTCTGTGATGCCCGAACTCCGGTATCCCAGACATTGATGGGATAATATCTGTGCATGTAATGTAAATGTATCAACGTTCTCAATTACATAAGCCCACACTGTCTAGAACACCCGAGTCCCGATGTTCTAGACATTGTTGGATAACATCTGTGCATGTTTTTGGATCATATGAAGGTAATATAAAAACCCACATCACCCCTGTCCGCCAGAGGGCGCAAATGCGCCAGTGGAATGGGGTCACGCCGGTTTTTGCCTTCCGTCCCACAGGAAGTGCTCATGCACCACTG
This sequence comes from Gymnoscopelus braueri, assembly GCF_963280865.1. NCBI lineage: Eukaryota > Metazoa > Chordata > Actinopteri > Myctophiformes > Myctophidae > Gymnoscopelus > Gymnoscopelus braueri. Next base: position 44,917,062 of record NC_137613.1, read on the forward strand.
TGAACCGGAAGTACTTCGGTCAGACATGACCCCTTGGCCGTACCGCCTCACGTTCGCCGCTGGAGGGCGACAAAGCACCTCCTAGAGGTTTGTCGACACTCCGTGCAGAGCCTTTGAGCTCAGACAAGATGGCGGCGGCCGGAGTAAGTTAGGAAGAGAGTAATGACAGTAGCGTCGATCCCATTGTGAGAATGGAAGGCGGAAGTGCTCTGTCTACGTCAATGAGATAGTTCCAATGTTGGAACTATAGCCCATAGAGGCCCGCTTTGCGGCGAGATCAAAGCGTGACGTTACTCTCTTTTCTACACTCTGGCGACGGCCAAGGTAGGATTACTCATAGATATATATATCCAGTGGTGTGATCTAGTTTTCACTGTATATATCTATGGGCTTAATTCTGACGCCGGGGTTTTTTCCCGTGGCCAATCACGTGACTCCTCCGAGTCCTCCGTTGGCCAGGGCTTACCAGCGCTACTAAACGAGGGCCACACACACGGCCCCGTCTGTCCAGCGTCGGGTCTGTCCAAGTAGCAGTGCTGTTGGTTCCCATGGGAACGAACAAGCTGCGGTGACGGACAAACCGGATGCTGACGTCAGGCGAGGTCCCCGTGACTAGTCACGTAGACCCCGCGGGGTCCTGGGGACAGACCGTTAGTACCTCTACTGCCTCGGGCGGTCACCTCAGGGTTAGCACCGCCGGCGGCAGTGGCAGCGTCACTGTTCCCCATGGCAACGCTCCCACTCTCCGAGCGGCCGATGACGTCATCCAATCCACTCGCTCGGTGTGTGGAGCAATGGAAGGTTTGCAAGTCGAATCCTTAAGTATTGCTCACAATACTAAAGGGTTTCAGGCTGCAATTCTCCACAAAAAACCCCCATGACAGAAAAGTATTGTTTTCCCATGCAAAGGGTCTAGCAGCCGTCACTCTGAGGGGGGAAGTCTCCTTCCTCTTGAGCAAGGGCGCTATTAAAGAATGACTTCCGATACTTCTGTTTACTATCCCAGTACATCAGCGTTACACTATGTGTGTACGGGGTTTTTCAGTACAGCAGTGACACACTGTTTTTGTATTGGTCAGCTCCCCTGATCCGCAACAACACATTGTGGTTGTATTGGTGTGTTTTCCACGTGCTCTTATGCATAAAATCTCCTATGTCGGACACGGTGTTGTTCCTCTCATGCAGAGGATATGGCAACCATGTCTCTGAGAGAGGGGGTTCACTCTCTCTCCATAGTGAGTATGTTACGAAGAATTTGTCAAGAAACTCGAGGTTACGTTGTAACCCTGGTTTCCTTAGAATTCAGAGTAACATAGTCAGAGAACTATCTATGAATCGGAACCAACTGGTTTTCTATTCGTAATATTTTCTGGTGGAAAAGAAGGGGGGGGGGGGTACGACCCATTCTGAATCTGAAGGGTCTCAATAAATACTTGGGTCAAAGAGCGGACCTCTGTCTCCGCCATTTTGGAGGGACAGATGCCCCCTTTGCCGTACCGCCTCACGGACTACAGGCCTCGTTCGCCACTAACGAGCGACAAAGCACTCCCTACGGGGAGGACGACTTTGTCGACGCTCCGTCCGGAGCCTTTGGGCTCAGACGAGAGGGCGACGGCCAAGGTAGGCTTACTTCGGACGGCCCCGTTTGTCAGAGTGACAGCGCCGTTGGTTTCCATGGAAACGGACAGGCTGCGCTGGCGGACAAACCGGATGCTGACGTCAGGCAAGGTCCCCGTGACCAGTCACGTGACCCCGCCGGGTCCTCGGGACGGACCGTTAGTACCTCTACCGCCTCGAGCGGTCACCTCAGGGTTAGCACCGCTGGCGGCAGTGGCAGCGTCACTGGTCCCCATGGCAACGCACACAGGGTTAGCGCTGCTAGCACCTGTAGTAGCGTCTTTGGTCCCCATGGCAACGCGCACACAAAAAACCGGTTCCCTTGGAAACGGATTTCAACGTTTCTTGGCTCATGGTGATTTAGCCTTGACTAGCTTGTTAGCTGCTAGGTTTGCATAACCTCCAGTCAGGCTACTGTTGCTTCAATTGGCGGCTAACTGGCCTCACTAACAACAACACATTGCAGTGTTGTTTTTTGGTGCAGCGCATAGCCAGCCCCGCTAGAGCAACACCACGGTGGCCACCTACCACCGCTACCCTTCCACGGTCTCTAACGGCCCCGCTCGTGCAGGTCCGCTGGATCACGTGGCGACATCACCGGTCCAGTTGGAAACGTGTGCGTTGTCCGCACTGGGTGACATCAGAGCCCCTCCTAACTCGCTTGCTGAGGCAGCTTGTTGGAGAGTTTGCAGTCCGGAACTGTTTACTATCCCGGTACTTCAGTGGTACACTGTGTGTGTAGGGGTTTTTCAGTACAGCAGTGACACACTGTGGTTGTACTGGTCAGCTCCCCTGATCAACAACAACACACTGTGGTTGTACTGGTGTGTGACCCTCTCTGCGGACGGTGCGTTAAGGATATGGGTGGACCAGCATTGTTTCCAATGCTTATTTCCACGTTCCTTTCTATCCACCACAGTCAGGAGGTGGCACGACAGACGTGGCCGTTTCCCCACTTGCCGTCGCGGGGTTTTTCACCGTCACCGTCCGTCGAGCGTCTTGGTCCCGTCTCAGCAGACCACCTTCATAGGGGATCTCGCTGGGCTAGACCAGGCTCACGGCGCGTCTGTCCCGGGCGGGATAGACAGCGGCAAAGGAGGGGTGCCGTCCACGGGAGCCGCTCGGCCAGGGGGGTGTGGGGTCCCAGTCTACAGACGGCCCACATCAACTACCTGGAGCTGATGACGGTCTTCTTCTGACGGTCAGACTTTGCAAGGCTCGGTTTTCGGGGTTGTCATGTCCTGATCAGAACCGACAACACCACGACCGTGTGCTATGCCAAAAAGCAGGGAGGCCTGGCCTCTCCAGTGTTGAACAGGCTAGCTGGCGATCTGACGCTGTGGTGCGACGCGCGCCTTACGTCAACCAGAGCCTCACAGGTACCGGGCCTCCTGAACAGCGGAGCGACTCTGTTGTCCAGGGGCATTTTTTGGTACGCAGATTGGCCTCTCCTCCGGAGATAACAAGCCAGATCTGGGCCAGATTGGCCGACTGAACTGCTTTATGCATTCCCGTTACTGGAGTTGGCCCTCTCAACTTGGAGAGGGTCAGACTCCACGGACTGTCAGTGCCACTGGTGGCACTGGCGTGGGGCGCGTGGAGGTTAGGAATAATCCTCTCCTCTACAACGAGCCCTGGGCCCTCCCCCCGATCAGAGATCTGCTACGGCAGGCAGGGGTCGGGATTTTCCACAAGCAACCTCAGGACCTAGACCGGTGGGCTTGGCCCGTGAGGGGGAGACCTTGACTTCTTATGGCCTGCCCCCTGAGGTGGTAGCTACCATCCAGGGGGCGAGGGCCCTTTCCACGAGGTCTGCGTACGACGACAGGTGGAACCTGTTCGTGTCATGGTGTCTGAGTCAGTCACCGCCGGTTGAGGCCTTCCGGGCCCCGGTACGCAGCATCCTCATGTTCTTGCGGGACAAATTGAACCAAGGTCTGGCTTTCTCGACGGTTAGGGTGTACCAGGCGGCCATTTCCGCTTGTCACGTGGGTTTCAATGACATGACGGTTGGCCGACATCCGCTGGTGCGTAGTTTTTATGAACGGTGCCAGGCGGGCCAGGCCGGTCTCTAGGCCTCTGTTCCCGGCCTGGGACCTGGCGGTGGTGCTGGGGGCGCTTTGCCTCCCACCGTTCGAGCCTTTTGAGACTGTGGATCTGGAGATCGTTAGTCTCGAAACGGTTCTTGTGGTTGTTTTAACTACAGCTACACGGGTCAGCGGCATACATGCGCTCTCAGTAAGTTCGGAGTGCATGAGGTTCTTGGGAGACGACAGCAGGGTTTGGTTAAGCCCAACATGGCGTTTGTTCCCAAGAACGGAATGGTGACCCAGACACCGGTTGAGCTGGTAGTTTTTCATCCGCATCCTTTCGCTTCTGCAGAGGATAGGCGGCTGCACTGTCTCTGCCCAGTGAGGGCGTTGAAGCTCTACTGCCAGAGGACGGCGGTCGACCGGTCGTCGTCGCAACTTTTTGTCTCCTTCGGCCCAGATGGTCGGAGGAAGGCAGTGACTAAGGCGACGCTTTCTAGATGGAGTTTGGATGCCGTTAGGCTGGCCTACGTCAGTAGTGGCGCTCCAGTTCCAGAAGGACTGAAGGCTCACTCTACTAGAGGCGTGGCTACTTCCTGGGCCCTCTCCAGGGGAATGTCGGTCCAGGAGGTGTGCGCGGCCGCAAACTGGTCGTCTCCATCGACTTTTGCGGCCTTCTACAGCCTGGATGTGGCAGCGGCGTCAGTGGCGCACGCTGTACTGGACATAGCGGCTGTCTCTAGTTAGGGTAGGGGAGGTTAGGCAGGTTTTTTGTGTAACCCGCCTTTTTTCCCTTCTCTACCTTCCTTCTCTTGAGTCCCCTTGGAACCACCGTTGGTAGGTTTCCAGGGGAGGAGGCCCTGTTTCCTTGTTTTCACTTATGGGTCAGACTTGTGTCTGTTCATTAGATGAATAGGCAGACTTGGTCTGTCAGGGTCCTTTTCTTTCAATTATATACCGCACCCCGGCCCGGAGGGCGGGGGCGCCCGTGAGGCCGAAGGTCACGTCCATGGGGACGGGGCCTTAGGGCTAGGGGGCGTGCGGACCTGAGAGGGTTTTCGGTATGGCTATGAGCCCCAGGGGGGTTTATGTATCCCATAGTGAGTATGTTACGGAGAATTAGACAAGAAACTCAGGGTTACGGATGTAACCCCGGTTTCTTTAGAATTCGGAGTAACATACTCACCTAACACCCCTGTTTGTGTGCATCTGCATGCAGAGAGCGTGTTAAAGAGGATGAGCCACGTCACGCAAGAGGTTTTATACCTCTTCCGGTCTACCGGACACGTGACATACCCTTCTCAGCCAATGAATGGCCCGGGAGTGCTGATATCCCCATAGTGAGTATGTTACTCCGAATTCTAAAGAAACCGGGGTTACATCCGTAACCCTGAGTTACTAGTTACTTTGCAGATATAAATTATTATATTATAAAAAATGCATTAACCACTTCAGCCCTATTTTATACATGGCGACGCGTTGTGAGCTTGTAGATTTGCAATTTTCAAACATATAGTACTTTAACTTACGTACTTTAAGTATATTTTGATGCTAAAACTTTTGTACTTTTACTCAAGTAACATTTTGAACACAGGCCTTTTACTTGTAACAGAGTATTTTTATATTATGGTATTGCTACTTTTACTTAAGTAAAATATCCGAGTACTTATCCACCACTGTGAATATTTACAAGCGACTTACAAGAAAACAAGACCAAAGTCGCTTATGATAAACAGACCTGGCAACACTGGCAACACCAGCGCTGCAAACTACTGCCGCCTCATGGTGTGGAGCAACCCGATCTCCAGAGATTACCGTAACATTGCACGGAACGAGTGCACTTCATTCCGTGGATAGCCGCCTCGGAACTCCCGAATTGCGTGCATATGGTACGGCGCTGCCTTTGTGACAAAACCATTTCGGAGGCGCGCAGTCACAGGCGAATTGTCACCCCGTGAAGGACCACCGAGGGAGCTAAGGCGACCGAGTTGCCGTCCTGAACGGTGTGACATTCGCCTGTGCCTACTCAGCGCCGTTTGAGTTATGTACCGATAGGCACAGAATCGTAAATTTTATTGTGCGGACTGCTCTGCTTCCGGGTTTTTCCGTGTTGCGACTGGTTACGCCCACCGTGGGACTCGCCGTACATATGCACGCAATTTGGGAGTTCCGAGGCGACTATCCACGGAATGAAGTGCACTCGTTCCGTGCAATGTTACGGTATTCTCTGGAGATCAGGCTGTGTGGAGAGTTCTGCCAACAGACTACCAGTCTGTTGCATTCTGTTGTAATCTGTTTGGGTTAGGCTTAAAGTGTGCTGTAGCTGCCACAGGTTCAACAAATGTCCACGCCTCATACAGATGCCTTTTCTGGGTTTTATTTTCACAACTCTCCAAACTCCTCCAATAGTAAACACCATAAGACACCGTGAAAACTATAAGAAATAAAACATACATTTTGTTCAGGTTATTGAGTCCACAGTCATTGTAAAGCAGAGTCCTCCTGATTATTAAGTCCACACAGGTGCATCCAATTATTGCCATGTTACATTGAAATCTCTCAAACAAAGTTTACATTTGCACATTTTGATAACACACATCAGATACATCACAAATCAATGAAAGGCACAACTACAGTAAGCATTTACCGTGTGCGCCTCTTGAACCATGTGCAGAACTTTGGCAATATTATTCTCTCAGTCTCTGGAGTTTCTCACAGACGTGACCACTCTGTGTCAGCTCTGCTAGCTTCTGACTTGATTGACAAGCTTCACTCTGACCATGTGACTCTGCCCAAATTACCGTAACCCTCTGACAATGGGCACAGCATTTTTACCTTAAATCTTGTACTATATAAGCCCTTTTAATATATTTATTGTAACTTTTAATACTAATTATTCATAATTAAATGAATCTTTTTAACCCAGTGAGTACATGAATTTTACATAAACAACATATTTATAATTATAACTGAAACCACTGTCTCTCCTTCTGGGGCAGTTACATGTGCTCCTCGGAGCACAGGTCCCCGCCAGGCCGGGTTGCCTACATGGGCTGCCGATATGTAAGAATTGGGCTGGAGGTTCTTCCTTGTCCTACTGTGAATGTGCGTGCAAAGTTTCAGCAATCATGATTTGTGTCAATTTGTGCAAACGCAAAGTTTTGAGGCAATCACAACCAATTGGAATGGAATATGAGAAATCTGACATATACATCTTGATCACATGATTACAGAGATATAGTGGGTCAATTTGGGTGAGGTCAATTTGGACAAAATCGGTATGAGTAGTAGCAAAAACTGTGTTTTTCAAAAGAAAAACGCAACATGGCAGAAAACTTGTCAGATTGAAATGGCCGTGGCTAATTTGGGGAGTTGCGTAATGATCCAAGCAATCCAAGAAAAATAATTAGTTATAGGCTTAAACGTGTATCTGGCTGTTATAGCGACAACATGAGGCCCATTTGAAAAATTGGGGGGCATTTCTTCCTTGGCCTAGTGGGAATGTTCGCGCAAGGTTTCACAGCAATCGGAGTGTTCATGATTTGAGGCATTTTGTTCAAAATGGGCCACAATCTTAGCGTGATAAATAAATAAACAACAGCGGGTTCAGGCAGCTGTTGATATATGCCAGGCAGAAAACTATGATGACCACAAGTTTCAGTGTTTCACTGTCATCTGCCGCCATTATCAACCAACTTAGTTGCAAGACGTGATAGGGGGCCCAGCACAGAAAAAATTTGGTGATAACAGCTGCTATGATTTTGAAGGGGCGACCTGATTGGCTGGTCAGAGAGCGATTCCTCCTGAGCCTGTAGATGATGACAGAATAGCAGGAGACGATGACGGTGAAAGGGACCATGAATCCCATGAGGAAGCGAGTGATGATCATGGCCTGAGTTCGAAAACTAATCAACTGAAACACTGTGGACGTACTGTCATCAGTGTGTGCAAATTTGTGCACGCACTTGGTGATGTTATCACCAAAGGAGATTGTGTCCATATAGATGAATTTATGGGAGCTGAGAGCCAAGGCCAGTACCCAGACACCCAGACTCACACATGACGCCTTTCTGACGCTGCGGTGGTTCTGGGCCCACACTGACCACACCACACATACACATCTGTAAATACTGATGACCATCAGACTGTAGACACTGGCATACATGTTCAGGAAAAGAACGGTGCTGTCCATTTTGCACATGAATGTGCCAAAAGGCCAGTGGCCATCCACAGCTCTTTCTGTGATTGTCAGGGGCAGGAATGCTGTGAAGAGGAAGTCGGCCACAGCGAGGTTGAGGTACCAAACGGTGTTGATGGTTTTCTTCATCTTGAAGCCCGTCACCCAGATGACAACTCCGTTCCCCAGCGCGCCGAGCACAAAGAACAGGCTGTAAATGACGAGGAACACAGATTTTTCTAGTTCATCATGTCCAGCCTTGGCATATTCATCATATTTTTTATATTCTCCATATTGCGAGACGTCGGAGCTATCATAGTAGTTGTAGTAAATCAGGGTTTCATTGGTTGTGGTTGTCATCTCAATTGTCCTAAAAGAAAAAAACATGATTTGTTTTATCACATCATATCTTAATTTCTACCTTCATGTATTATTATCCTCTAGGTAAGTAAGACTTTATAACCATTTATAATGGCCTAAATACTAGTTATGTAACGCTAACAAAAACTTATGATACAATGCTATATCACGATTCACGATAACAAGTCCACGATACAATATTTATCCCCAAAAAAGAAGTGTCCTTGAGCAAGACACTGAACCCCTAACTGCTCCCGATGAGCAGGTTGGTGCCTTGCATGGTTTCCTCCGCAAGCGGTGCGTAAATGGGTGAATGTGAAATAGGCCTACATTGTAAAGCGCTTTGGAGAAAAGCGCTAAATTAATGCAGTCCATTCAAGATCAATAATCGTTCGCCTTTTTCTATGACGTTGCGCAAGATCGGGGAAACGGTGAGATATATTGTGCAATCTGCAGTGCATAATGTATATCATAGAATCATTCAGAAGCACACACCCACACCCACCCACACACACACACACACACACACACACACACACACACACACACACACACACACACACACACACACACACACACACACACACACACACACACACACACAGATCCCATAGTTTGGGGGGCTGTAACCATGGCGACAGTCCCATCAGCCGAGGCGAACTCAGAATGTCCATTGTTTACAGCAAAACGCAAATAAACATCTTAAATTGTGACGAAGAGAAAAAAGGGGCTTTCCCACGGTGTGCATATGATAATGATCAATGGCCATGTGCAAGTGCAAAGCAATTGCTTAAGTCACTGAGGAGTACCAAGCAAGATTGACTGACTGACTGACTGATATTTCTAAAAATTATATGTAGGATAACCCACGTCAGTTTTAATACATTCCCACGTCAAACCAAACACATTTCCGAACGCACGCCTGATTTATACTAACCCACAAAAAGAGAGGTCCCACACTTATAGATCAGCAATCCTTGGAGCAAGCCATGTGCATGTTTAACATATGTCAACAGTCTGTTTTCATATTTTGCATCGTCTGCTAAGGTTTCTGACATGATTGTGTTCTAGAAATCAGTGAATCTGTACAATCTGATCGCTGCCAAGACGCTCGTCTCTCTCCGCTGCTTGTCATAAAAATAAAAATAAATACCTATCATACTGTAGTAGGCCTACCGTTACACACCCATGACATTGCAAATATATATCATGTTTTTTTCACGATAATGACAGTATACTCCTTACTAAATACAGCTGATGAAACATTTCACACATTGACATTTACCAACTCTTAATAAAAGGTAACCAAGTGTTAAATAGCTCTATATTCTGATAGCAATCATTAATAGACTGTTTAGATAAGGAGAGAAATAAAGAAAATAAAATATACCTGTTTCAAAGTGTTGAAGAGACGTCAGCCAGACAACTGTCTTGTTCAAACTGTGGTCAGTGAGGAGCTCACTGTGGGAGGTATCGTTGCTGTCAAACATGCTATCTTCATATTTAAAAATGTTTTGTTTATTAATTCCCTACTTTGTCATACTGCAGTGTCACACACAAGTTATAAAACAGCCTATATCTGTTGTTTGTGCAATTTTTGAAACTTTTTAAAGTGAAAATTCAAGAGGTTATGTGTGTCTGTGTTTTTTATAAATATTGAACCAATGTAAAGTATTAACAAGAGCTTGTGAATAAATAATAATCAATAGTTTGTGAACCAACAGACTATCTGTGCATGTTGAGAACGATGCTGCTCAGTATTATATTAACATTTATACTGACACCATTCATAGTATGTTGTGCAGGATTTTCAAAATCTTTCCTAAACTCATCCAACTCAACCAGCTGTTGCTAGACAACCAACAAACAATTCCAATGCAGTCCCTCTGGGATATGGGATATAAACAGCTGATGCTCCCAGCTGTATTGTACAGTATGTGCACTTACTTACAATAGTAAGTAAATAATATTTATACAATATTTCGATGTACATAATTATTTCCTTCATCTTTCTCTGCCTCTTTCTCATCAAGCTTCCTGTCAACGGGTTCAGTTTGTGTCATGTGGTTCCTGTATCAGCTGGTGGTTTAAGCCGCAGGTTTTTAAATAACTGAAGCTGTTAGTCACATGTCTTTCTCATCAAAACCAGATGAAAAGATACCATTTTTAAAAAAAATGCAAAAACAAAACATGAACAACTAGAAAAAGTGCTCCTCGGAGCACAGGTCTCCTCCGCCAGGTCAGGTACGTTATTGTGGCCTCCTGGTGGCGCTATAATAGGCCAATGTGAGAAGGGTGTCATTTCTTCTTAGGCCTTTCACGGCAATCGGACACTGCATTCATGATTTGAGTCCGTTTGTTCCAATAATGTGTTTTGCTAAATTAGACCTAGTGGTGGCTCTATAACAGGCCAATGTGAAAAGGGTGCCATTTCTTTCTCGGCTTAGTGGGAATGTGCGTGTGAAATTTTACGGAAATCGCAAGCTGCGTTCATGATTTCAGGCATTTTGTTCAAAACGGACCAATCCTGCAAACTTTGGAAGCCAACCTTAGCCAATGAGGATGGAATATGAAAAATCGGACAGATCTGTGTTGATCACATGGCTATAGAGATACTGTGTACCGATTTGCATGACGTTTGGATAAAATCTGTAGGAGTAAATGGGTTTGCACAAATCGGCCTCCTGGTGGCGCTATAACCCATGTGAAAAAGCTCTGTGTCAGTCATGCTCTGGAGATCTGCACTCAGAGGAGTGCACATTTCCAGTATTTAGAATATGCTGTAGGCCTTATAAATATGATCATTAAACCATTTTGTAAATAATTAGCAAAATGCATAGTGTGCATCATCATCATATAAAATACAAAAATTACAAACTCACACCTGAATCAAAAGAATCAGCTTTATTGTCACATAACTGGTTTACAGGTGTAAAGATGTAGGTAAAATAAATGTTTGCATAAGCGCCAGCATTTTAATTAGATTTTTTTCAGAAAGGGGAAATAAATAAAAGGAGGGGGGAGAGAAGGGAGAAAAAAACATTCAAGATGTCAAAGTCAAAGCTACAAACAATATTGTTTTTAAAAACTATCACTTCAACATATTATTTTGGACATCTTTCATCATCGTTTCAAGAGCAGTTTGTGTGCACACTAAAGTGAATCCAAAGATGACCCTAAACCTGTGCCCCAGACAAGGCAATCTCATGACTGGTGGTCCCTGGGTTTGTGGAAGTGTTGGTCTGGGGCAGCTCTTCAGTGAAAGCGTTCTCCAGCACTTTTAGGACAGACTTACGTACTTCATTCTTGAAATCCTGACCCATGAACACATACAACAGCGGGATCAGGCAACTGTTGATATATGCCAAGCAGAAAACTATGATGATCACATGTTCCAGTGTTTCACTGTCACCTGCCGTCGTCATCATCAACCGACTTAGTTGCAAGATGTGATGGGGGCCCAGCACAGAAAAAATGTGGTGATAACAGCTGCTATGATTTTGAAGGGGCGACCTGATTGGCTGGCCAGAGGAGGGACAGCGAGTGCATCTGCTGCGGATTTGCCGGCGGCGCCAGCTTTGGGAGTGTGCTGTCGCACACTCCCAAACCACCGGCAGCCCGCCGGCAGTCACTGCCGGCAGCTGCCGCTCCTCCACCGGCAGTTCCGCGGCAGCTTCCGCTGCCGTAAAATGCACTCGCTCCTTCTGGGCCAGAGAGCGATTCCTCCTGAGCCGGTAGATGATGACAGAATAGCAGGAGACGATGACGGTGAAAGGGACAACGAATCCCATGAGGAAGCGAGTGATGATCATGGCCTGAGTTCGAAAAATAATCAACTGAAACACTGTGGGCGTACTGTCATCAGTGCGTGCAAATTTGTAGCTGCACGTGGTGATGTTCTTATCACAGATGGAGATTGTGTCCTTAAAGATGAAGTAAGGGGAGCTGAGAGCCAAGGCCAGTACCCAGACACCCAGACTCACACAAGATGCCTTTCTGATGCTGCGGTGGTTCTGGGCCCACGCTGGCCACACCACACATACACATTTGTCAATACTGATGACCATCAGACTGTAGATGCTGGCATACATGTTCAGAAAGAGAACCGTGTTGTTCAGTTTGCACGTGAAACTGCCAAAAGGCCAGTGGCCGTCCAGAGCTCTTTCTGTGATTCTCAGGGGCAGGAATGCTGTGAAGAGGAAGTCGGCCACAACGAGGTTGAGGTACCAAACGGTGTTGATGGTTTTATTCATTTTGAAGGCCGTCACCCAGATGACAACTCCATTCCCCAGCACGCCGAGCACAACGACTAGGCTATAAATGACAAGGGACACAATCTTGACAGATCTTTGTAGTTCAGCATTTTCAGCCTTGGCACATATATATGGTATATATGGTAAAGGTTCTTCATAATCGTAGTCATTGGAGTACTCCCAGTGACCAGACGAATTCAGCTGCAGGGTTTCAGTGGTTGTGGTTATCATCTCAATTGTCCTAAAAGAAAAGGTACATGCTTTGTTTTATCACATCATGTCTTAATTTCTACCTGCATGTATTATTATCCTCTAGGTAAGTAAGACTTTATAACCATTTATAATGGCCTAAATACTAGTTATGTAACGCTAACAAAAACTCATGATACAATGCTATATCACAATTCATGATAACAAGTCCACGATACAATATTTATCCCCAAAAAAGAAAAAATGACTGAAAGACTGAAATGTGTATAGGACTCAACTTTTCATTTCACATTTGCGTGTCATAGCATGAGCTGTGAGTGTGAAGGCCTGTACGTACTAAACATTTTTTTTTCCTATTTCACGATCAGGGACGTGCAGAAGGATTTGGAGAGGCAGGGGCTGGAATTTCAAAAGGGCACATATTGGACTTTACGAACAATTACCATACTTTTAGGCCCAAAAACCCGAAATAGTATCATAACGTGCTTAATGTCCTCAAAGTCACGCACTCAACAAGCTTTGAACTGAGCAGATTGGACCTTCCGTTCCAGAGATAATGGCCAAAACAACTTGAAAACGGCCACTTTCGCCGGTTTTCGATCGCGATTTTCGATTGAAATTTTGGTCATTGTCGCCCGTTTTTCTTTAATAACACAGGCTAGGAAGGTCGTACGGCGACAAACTAGATACCTGAGGAAAGTTCACTTTGAGCTGCATCCAACACATCCACTGCTATTTCCGTCAGCTTTACCGATAGGCCGCAAGGGGCAATTGAAATTATTTTTTGGGTAAAAAAAAAAAAAAAAAAGATACAGTCTGGAGAGGGCACTTTTTTTACCGACGGGTAAAAGGGCAGGGGCTGAAGCCCCCTTTCATGTCTATGTGTGCACGTGCATGTTCACGATGGAACCATGTCAGACTATGCAATTATAGTGGAATAAATCCTTGGCGCTTCTTTGCCGGGAGACTGGCCGCACAACAAGACGAGGCGATTCCCGGCTCCTCTTGGCTACTTGTCAAAGTGTCCTTGAGCAAGACACTGAGCAAGACACCCGATGAGCAGGTTGGTGCCCTGCATGGTTTCCACCGCCAGCGTTGTGTGAATGGGTGAATGTGAAATAGGCCTACATTGTAAAGCGCTTTGGAAAAAAGCGCTAAATTAATGCAGTCCATTCAAGATCAATAATCGTTTGCCTTTTTCTATGACGTTGCTCTAGATCGGGGAAGCGGTGAGAGATGTCGTGCAATCTGCAGTGCATATGCATATCATAGAATCATTCAGAAGCTCACTGCCAAGGCCAGGGGATGATTTATTTATTTTGCACTCTATAGCTACCCAACTGGGTTTCCATCAACCCGTTTTAATGCATGTTGTGGATTTTGAAGTCCTGAATGGAAACACTTAGTTTTATGGTTGAAGGAGGTGGATTTTTGGGCTTTATCGCAAAAATGTAATGCACAAATGGGTGATGAAATCACTTGCTCAATACGTTTCAAGGTATAATTGAACTCCAATGATGACTATCGATTTGCACAGTTGTAAGTTAATATTTGTATTACAATCTGTATTATAATTAGGCCTATCATAAGAACTAGACCATACCCGTCGAGGGATATGAGCACCCAAAGTATGTGCAGTGTGGGTTATGCGCTGTGCACAGACAGTATATCAGGGATGGAAAGTTACTTCGTACTTGGTACCTGCAACACTTCCAACACACACACGGCCAGAGCCGTCCCCCGTCGCGAACACACACACACACACACGCGCATGCACGCACGCACGCGCACGCACGCACGCACGCACGCACGCACGCACGCACGCACGCACGCACACACACACACACACACACACACACACACACACACACACACACACACAGTTCCTTTGTTTACAGCAAAACGCAAGAGAAGAAAAAAAGGGGCTTCCACACGGTGTGCATATATGCTAATGATCAATGGCCATGTTCAAGTGCAGAGCAATTGCTTAAGCCACTGAGGAGAACCAAGCGAGATTGATTGACATTTCTAAAATTATATGTAGGATAACCCACGTCAGTTTTAATAGATTCCCACGTCAAATCAAACACATTTCCGAACGCACGCCTGATTTATAGCTACTAAACCACAAAATGAGAGGTCCCACACTTATAGATCAGCAATGCTTAGAGCAAGCCATGTGCATGTTTACCATTATGTCAGCACAACAGTCTGTGTTCATATTTTGCATCATCTGCTAAGGTTTCTTACATGATTATGTTCTAAAAATCAGTGAATCTGTATAATATGATCGCCGCCTAAACGCTCATCTTCCTCCGTTGCAGGTCAAAATGTTTTATAAATACCTATCATACTGTAGGCCTACCGTCGCACACCCATGATAATGCAAAAAATATATATCATGGTTTATGCACGATAATGACAGTATGCTTCTTACTAATACAGCTGATGAAACATTTCACACATTGACATTTACCAACTCTTAATAAAAGGTAACCAAGTGTTAAATAGCTCTATATTTTGATAGCAATCATTAATAGACTGTTTAGATAAGGAGAGAAATAAAGAAAAGAAAATATACCTGTTTCAAAGTGTTGAAGAGATGTCAGCCAGACAACTGTCTTGTTCAAACTGGTCAGTGAGGAGCTCACTGTGGGAGGTGTCCTATCGTTGCTGTCAGGCAGAAACATGCTATCTTCATATTGAATTTTTTTTTGGTATATTAATTCCCTACTTTGTCATACTGCAGTGTCACACAAATAAAGCAGCCTAGATCTGTTGTTTGTGCTATTTTTGAAACTGTTTAAAGTTCAAATTCAAGAGGTTATTATGTGTGTCTGTGGGTTTTATAAATATTGAACCAATATAAAGTATTAACACGAGCTTAATAAGCTTAATAAGAATAAATAATAATCAGTAAGCAACTAGTGGTGTAGGTTGTGAACCAATTAGACTATCTGTGCATGTTGAGAACTATGCTGCTCAGTATTATATTATCATTTATACTGACACCATTCATATAGCATTTTAGTTGTGCAGGTTTTTCCAAACCTTTCCTAAACTCATCCAACTCAACCAGCTGTTACTAGCCAACCAACTACCAATTCCATGGTGCCGCCATCATCAACAGAGTTGCAGCACACGTGCAGTTTTCTGGGAGTGAGTGTGTTATTCCATTTGTTTTGTGTTATTTCATTTGGCTGTTTTAGGTTAGTTAGGAAAAGTTGAAAATAGGCTATACTGTGTATTGATCACATCAAAACAAAACAATGAGATATACATCATAAATTGATAAACTTAAATTGACATAGAAATTGTATTAATGTGTTCATGATGTATCATGACATGCATTGCTGACGTCATGCACTGGTCACTCAGGGGCATCTGCACTAATTCAGAAAAGTTACAGTAGTGCATGTGATTCTGAATTAATGTGAAATGTGTATTATTAATATTAGTCCTGTCTATTCCCATTCCAATTGGGAATTTGGTTTCCTATAAAAGCGAATAGACAGGCAGTTGTGTGGATTGTATGTACATTCAATGTATGCATATTTGGTTTTAGCTGTGGCACTGACATCCATTTGTGTGTTGGGGGTTGTGGGCGCCCTGAGACAGTCTCAGGCCCAGAGGCCCATAGACTTAGAATCCGGCCCTGCCTATGGTTCAAGAGTTTGAGTCCAAAACAGAAAGTGAAATAGTTGCACCGTCTGTCGTACAAACTCTATTCTTCCTCCCCCCTCCCCCACACAGCTTCCTCATGTCCTGAAAGCTGCACTCAGAGGAGTGCACATTTCCAGTATTTAGAATATACTGTAGGCTGTATAAATATGATCATTAAACCATTTTGTAGTTGCAAATAAATAGCAAAATGCATAGTGTGCATCATCATCATATTCCTGCCACAAACAAACACAAACTTAAATGTGTTTTGTGATTAATGTGTACAAATACAAACTCACACCTGAATCAAGAGAATCAAGAATCAGCTTTATTGTCAGATCACTGGTTTACAGGTGTAAAGATGTACTGTATGTCAAATAAATGTTTTAATTTGATTTTTTTCAGAAAGGGGGAAGAAATAAAAGGAGGGGGAGAGGGGGAGCAGGGAGAAAAAAAAGATGTCAAGGTCAAAGAACCACCAAACAAAAACTATAACTTCAACACATTATTTTGGACATTTTTCATCATCGTCTCAATCTCGGAGAATGTGCTGAGAAAAAAAAAGCCGTTTTTGTGCATATTAAAATAAATCCAAAGATAACCCTAAACCTGTGCCTCAGAAGGCAATCTCTTGACTGGTGGTGCCTGGTTTTGTGGAAGTGTTGGTCTGGAGCAGGTCTTGCTCTTCAGTGAAAGCGTTTTGACTTTTAGGACAGACCTACGAACTTCATTCTTGTAATCCTGTCCCATGAACACATACAACAGCGGGTTCAGGCAGCTGTTGATATATGCCAAGCAGAAAACTATGATGAAGTGCGTACGGTCAGGAGGAGGAGGAGCTCACTGTGGGAGGTGTTTTTGTATATTGATTCCCTACTCTGTCATACTGCAGTGTCACACACAAGTTATAAAACAGCCTCGATCTGTTGTTTGTGCTATTTTTGAAACTTTTAAAGTGAAAATTCAAGAGGTTATTATATGTGTGTCTGTGGGTTTTATAAATATTGAACCAATGTAAAGTATTAACAAGAGCTTAATAAGCTTAATCAGAATAGATAATAATCACTACTAAGCAACTAGTGGTGTAGGTTGTGAACCAACAGACTATTTGTGCATGTTGAGAACGATGCTGCTCAGTATTATATTAACATTTATACTGACACCATTCATATAGTATTTTAGTTGTGCAAGATTTTCCAAACCTTTCCTAAACTCATCCAACTCAACCAGCTGTTGCTAGACAACCAATTACCAATTCCTATTCAGTCCCTCTGGGTTATGGGATATAGACAGCTGCTGCTGCCAGCGGTATTGTACAGTATGTTACAATAGTAAGTAAATAATATTTAGACTATATTTCGATACATAATTATTTCCGTCATCTTTCTCTGCCTCTTTCTCATCAAGCTTCCCGTCAACAGTTTCAGTTTGTGTCATGTGGTTCCTGTATCAGCTGGTGGTTTAAGCCACAGGTTTCTAAATAACTGAAGCTGTTAGTCAGGTGTCTTTCTCATCAAAAACAGATGAAAAGATACCTTTCAATAGAATCCATTGCACACATCACAAATGGATGTACAGTAGTGCATATAAAAGCGTGTACTGTATTCTTGACACAGTGTCCGATGCAGTTAAAAAATTCATGCCATCCAGTGCAGCAATGTATAAACATGCGATTTCCATGAAATTCTGCACGCACATTCCCACTAGGCCGAGGAAGAAATGGCACTTGAACATTTTCAAACCAGCCTCTTGGTGGCGCTATAACAGGCCGACTCATATTTTCACCTATAACTGCGCCAATATACGTAAAACTTTGTATACGCCATCTTTAGAGGCCAAGGAAAAACCCTTGCCGTGCATTTTTCACATCTGCCTTTTATAGCGCCACCAGGAGGCTGACTTATGCTCACATAAGCCAGGGGCCCCCAGAAGCAAAGATTTGAGTAAAAATGATTCTAAGATTTGCACAAATGTTCCTGATATTTTTTCTTTTGCAGATCTACAAGCTCATGACACGGCACTCTGTGCTGTGCTATGAGCTTGTATTATGTGCTATTATTTAATAGCCAAAGTATAAAATAAGGGTTGTAGGCTATAGCTAAAAATCTGAAATGACACAGATGCGTTCCCGGATTGAATGGGTAGCGGTGTAGGTTGTGAACCAACAGACTATCTGTGCTTGTTGAGAACGATGCTGAACCTGTCCCTCCGCCTCCTCCTACAAAACCACCCACCTGTCCTAGTCCCTCCTCATCCTCATGAAAGGACTGCCCATGGCCCTTCCAAGTTGTTTATAAAATGCTCTAGAGCAGTGGTTGTCAAACTGGGGTCTGGGGACCCCCAGGGGTCCTTAAGGGGGTTCCAGAGGGTCCACAGCAAAATTTGTTTAGCATCAAAATCAGTGTCACCAGTTGAAACCTATACATTGGCTATTTGAAAATAGCAGATCTACAAGCTCACAGTGTGTCGCATTGCAACGCGTTGTGAGCTTGTAGATCTGCTATTTTCAAACATTGTACATTTGTATACTCTCAGAGTTACAGATATGTAGGCAATGTAAGGGTACATTTTGGTTCCTTACTATCAATCATTTTGCTCTGAGTTGTGCAAATACATTTATTTATTTATTATTGAGGATAGAATGGATTTGTTTTATTTTTTCTTTACGGACTGCAAGTAAGAGAAAGAGAGGAACTTGTATTGAGTAACCATAATACATTGCTTTCTCTTCTGATGCTATTCAGTGAGTCTTATTTTGAAAAGCCACTACAGGAAGTCTGATTAGTACTGGCTACTTGTCTGTGCTGTGGGGAATAAATGGATTACGTGTTTGAATCGCTAATTTTAACCTTTTTACCAACATGAAAACCATGCAATATTGAAGTACTGATCTTTCAATCATCCATTGCAGTAGTGGTGGGACTCATGAATTGTTTTGCTACTTCTGCCGCTCTCTCTCTCTCCCTCCCTCTGTGTGTTTACTTGGTTCCACACTCTTGCCCCTCTTGGCATCACTATTAAAATATCAATTTGTCCAGACTTACATAAACATGCACAAATGCATAAGTATAGTTGATACATACTAATAAATATGATCAGAACAATACCAAAAACAACAACATTGTAGTTACTGCACTTTGCCTTTGCATTGGTATTAGAGCCATGTAGGCAATGCAAAGGCATTGTGCAATAACTACATTTTTGGGTCAATGGTCAAATCAGCCATAAATTTTTTTAGGCCTCATGAATACATGCACAATTAAAGTAATATCACTTGTATTTACCTATAACTCATTTAGCTGGCCAGTTGAAAAACTTTAAAGCCAATTATCTCAGTTTCACTTTGAGCGTATACTGCACTCTGGCTTTGTAGGGCAAAGTCTCAGGCCCAGAGGCCCATAGACTTAGAATCCGGCCCTGCCTATGGTTCAAGAGTTTGAGTCCAAAACAGAAAGTGAAATAGTTGCACCGTCTGTCGTACAAACTCTATTCTTCCTCCCCCCTCCCCCACACAGCTTCCTCATGTCCTGAAAGCTGCACTCAGAGGAGTGCACATTTCCAGTATTTAGAATATACTGTAGGCTGTATAAATATGATCATTAAACCATTTTGTAGTTGCAAATAAATAGCAAAATGCATAGTGTGCATCATCATCATATTCCTGCCACAAACAAACACAAACTTAAATGTGTTTTGTGATTAATGTGTACAAATACAAACTCACACCTGAATCAAGAGAATCAAGAATCAGCTTTATTGTCAGATCACTGGTTTACAGGTGTAAAGATGTACTGTAGGTCAAATAAATGTTTTAATTAGATTTTTTTCAGAAAGGGGGAAGAAATAAAAGGAGGGGGAGAGGGAGAGCAGGGAGAAAAAAAAGATGTCAAGGTCAAAGAACCACCAAACAAAAACTATAACTTCAAC
This sequence comes from Gymnoscopelus braueri, assembly GCF_963280865.1. Taxonomy (NCBI): domain Eukaryota; kingdom Metazoa; phylum Chordata; class Actinopteri; order Myctophiformes; family Myctophidae; genus Gymnoscopelus; species Gymnoscopelus braueri. The sequence goes on from NC_137613.1 coordinate 44,937,299, forward strand.
ACATTATTTTGGACATTTTTCATCATCGTCTCAATCTCGGAGAATGTGCTGAGAAAAAAAAAGCCGTTTTTGTGCATATTAAAATAAATCCAAAGATAACCCTAAACCTGTGCCTCAGAAGGCAATCTCTTGACTGGTGGTGCCTGGTTTTGTGGAAGTGTTGGTCTGGAGCAGGTCTTGCTCTTCAGTGAAAGCGTTTTGACTTTTAGGACAGACCTACGAACTTCATTCTTGTAATCCTGTCCCATGAACACATACAACAGCGGGTTCAGGCAGCTGTTGATATATGCCAAGCAGAAAACTATGATGAAGTGCGTACGGTCAGGAGGAGGAGGAGCTCACTGTGGGAGGTGTTTTTGTATATTGATTCCCTACTCTGTCATACTGCAGTGTCACACACAAGTTATAAAACAGCCTCGATCTGTTGTTTGTGCTATTTTTGAAACTTTTAAAGTGAAAATTCAAGAGGTTATTATATGTGTGTCTGTGGGTTTTATAAATATTGAACCAATGTAAAGTATTAACAAGAGCTTAATAAGCTTAATCAGAATAGATAATAATCACTACTAAGCAACTAGTGGTGTAGGTTGTGAACCAACAGACTATTTGTGCATGTTGAGAACGATGCTGCTCAGTATTATATTAACATTTATACTGACACCATTCATATAGTATTTTAGTTGTGCAAGATTTTCCAAACCTTTCCTAAACTCATCCAACTCAACCAGCTGTTGCTAGACAACCAATTACCAATTCCTATGCAGTCCCTCTGGGTTATGGGATATAGACAGCTGCTGCTGCCAGCGGTATTGTACAGTATGTTACAATAGTAAGTAAATAATATTTAGACTATATTTCGATACATAATTATTTCCGTCATCTTTCTCTGCCTCTTTCTCATCAAGCTTCCCGTCAACAGTTTCAGTTTGTGTCATGTGGTTCCTGTATCAGCTGGTGGTTTAAGCCACAGGTTTCTAAATAACTGAAGCTGTTAGTCACGTGTCTTTCTCATCAAAAACAGATGAAAAGATACCTTTCAATAGAATCCATTGCACACATCACAAATGGATGTACAGTAGTGCATATAAAAGCGTGTACTGTATTCTTGACACAGTGTCCGATGCAGTTAAAAAATTCATGCCATCCAGTGCAGCAATGTATAAACATGCGATTTCCATGAAATTCTGCACGCACATTCCCACTAGGCCGAGGAAGAAATGGCACTTGAACATTTTCAAACCAGCCTCTTGGTGGCGCTATAACAGGCCGACTCATATTTTCACCTATAACTGCGCCAATATACGTAAAACTTTGTATACGCCATCTTTAGAGGCCAAGGAAAAACCCTTGCCGTGCATTTTTCACATCTGCCTTTTATAGCGCCACCAGGAGGCTGACTTATGCTCACATAAGCCAGGGGCCCCCAGAAGCAAAGATTTGAGTAAAAATGATTCTAAGATTTGCACAAATGTTCCTGATATTTTTTCTTTTGCAGATCTACAAGCTCATGACACGGCACTCTGTGCTGTGCTATGAGCTTGTATATGTGCTATTATTTAATAGCCAAAGTATAAAATAATGGTTGTAGGCTATAGCTAAAAATCTGAAATGACACAGATGCGTTCCCGGATTGAATGGGTAGCGGTGTAGGTTGTGAACCAACAGACTATCTGTGCTTGTTGAGAACGATGCTGAACCTGTCCCTCCGCCTCCTCCTACAAAACCACCCACCTGTCCTAGTCCCTCCTCATCCTCATGAAAGGACTGCCCCTGGCCCTTCCAAGTTGTTTATAAAATGCTCTAGAGCAGTGGTTGTCAAACTGGGGTCTGGGGACCCCCAGGGGTCCTTAAGGGGGTTCCAGAGGGTCCACAGCAAAATTTGTTTAGCATCAAAATCAGTGTCACCAGTTGAAACCTATACATTGGCTATTTGAAAATAGCAGATCTACAAGCTCACAGTGTGTCGCATTGCAACGCGTTGTGAGCTTGTAGATCTGCTATTTTCAAACATTGTACATTTGTATACTCTCAGAGTTACAGATATGTAGGCAATGTAAGGGTACATTTTGGTTCCTTACTATCAATCATTTTGCTCTGAGTTGTGCAAATACATTTATTTATTTATTATTGAGGATAGAATGGATTTGTTTTATTTTTTCTTTACGGACTGCAAGTAAGAGAAAGAGAGGAACTTGTATTGAGTAACCATAATACATTGCTTTCTCTTCTGATGCTATTCAGTGAGTCTTATTTTGAAAAGCCACTACAGGAAGTCTGATTAGTACTGGCTACTTGTCTGTGCTGTGGGGAATAAATGGATTACGTGTTTGAATCGCTAATTTTAACCTTTTTACCAACATGAAAACCATGCAATATTGAAGTACTGATCTTTCAATCATCCATTGCAGTAGTGGTGGGACTCATGAATTGTTTTGCTACTTCTGCCGCTCTCTCTCTCTCCCTCCCTCTGTGTGTTTACTTGGTTCCACACTCTTGCCCCTCTTGGCATCACTATTAAAATATCAATTTGTCCAGACTTACATAAACATGCACAAATGCATAAGTATAGTTGATACATACTAATAAATATGATCAGAACAATACCAAAAACAACAACATTGTAGTTACTGCACTTTGCCTTTGCATTGGTATTAGAGCCATGTAGGCAATGCAAAGGCATTGTGCAATAACTACATTTTTGGGTCAATGGTCAAATCAGCCATTCATTTTTTTAGGCCTCATGAATACATGCACAATTAAAGTAATATCACTTGTATTTACCTATAACTCATTTGGCTGGCCAGTTGAAAAACTTTAAAGCCAATTATCTCAGTTTCACTTTGAGCGTATACTGCACTCTGGCTTTGTAGGGCAGCATATTTCATACTATTATGTCTGTGAATAATAACACAGTTTGCCAGAGAACCTCTCTTTACTGTCTTCATACACACGTACAGAACAACAAAAACAACACAACACATCAGGATAACCAATTGATCCCCGAAAAGTATAGGTATAGGCAGAACACAACAAACACAGCACAAGCGATCACATTACTGGTGACCCAATGAGACATAACTACGGAGCCCTCCAGTGGCCATACATTCAATAAACATCTTTTTTTCCCATGGATTCCTTGGATTCACTTGTGCCAGATTACATTTTCCGCCATATAGCGTTTTCTCAAAACACACTTTTTGCTACACATTATCTCTAGTGTCACGTGATCAAGATGTTTAAGATCATCTGATGAAGGCCTTAGTAGCCAAAACGCATTTGTCAGAGACTGCTGCTGTGGTAAATTCAATAATTCAAAGAAAACTTCAGTGTGAACTAAAGGCAGCTCTCCACCGCACCGATTTTGGGCCGACTCGGCGTCGGAAAGCGTCTGCCGCCGACAAATTGTTGTCGGATATCGTCGTTACGTCGGGTCGGACCTCTTTCGGCCCGACTTCGAAACCGACTGGTAGAGCCGTGGGGTAGAGAAGAATTATGAAACATGCATTAACCACTTCAGCCCTATTTTATACATAGGCTATTTGAAAACAGACGATCTACAAGCTCACAACGCGTCGCAAGGCGCGTTGTGAGCTTGTAATAGATCTGCTATTTTCAAACATGTTGTACTTTTACTTTTGGTACTTTAAGTGATATTTTAATGCCAATACTTTTGTACTTTTATTCAAGTAACTTTTTGAACACAGGCCTTTTACTTGTAACAGAGTATTTTTGTATTATGGTATTACTACTTTTACTTAAGTAAAATATCCAAGTACTTCTTCCACCACTGTGAATATTTACAAGCGGAAAACAAGACCAAAGTTACTTATCTCTGCTGTCCGGCCTGAACCAGCTAAATCCAAAATGGTAATTGTTCAGGAAATGAAAAACAAAATATAAATTTTTCTGAAAATGAAGAAAACCTTATATTTTTAAAACAAAGCAATACTGCCTCATCAAACTTGGTATTGTGACTTTATATATTATCAGATACTTGCATGTGTCATTATATTATCACCACTTTACCCAAATCCAGCTCAAGTGGAGTCCATCATTCATTCATTCATCATTGATAAGAACAGCTGGCAATGGATCTCAAAGCTCACAACACATTACAACGCATTGTGAGCTTGGAGATCAGCTATTTATGGTGAGCGCCATCCTCATATACTAAGTATAGATCAAGCTGAATTCTGTACTTAAACAACTTTTATTTTAACATGCATTGTAAACAACCATGGATCTAACTGTTACCACTGTTGTTCTTCTACAGTTGAGTGCAACAAACAATTCTGCCTCAATACTCAATCATGTATTTAACAAAAGCAATCATGGCACACCAACAATAAATAAATGGCATAAAAATACAAAATACATTCATGAAAAATAGAATCTGTAGCCTATCAAATCTGAAAGGACCTTGGTCAAACGTGACTCCCAGATTCTTTACAGTGGCCCTGGAGGTCAAGGTAATACCATCTAGGTTAAAATTCTTATCGGCTAGTTTATCTCTGAGGTGCTTAGGGCCAAGTACAATAACTTCAGTTTTGTCCGAGTTGAGGAGTAGGTAATTACGGGTCATCCAACTCTTGATGTCTATAAGACATGCTTGAAGTTTAGCCAGTTGATCTGTTTCATCTGGCTTCATCGATAGATATAATTGTGTATCATCTGCATAACAGTGGAAATTTTATAGAGTGTTTCCTAATTATCTCACCTAAAGGAAGCATATATAGAGTAAATAGTATTGGTCCAAGTACAGAGCCTTGTGGGACTCCGTATTTAACCTTTTCGCGTAATGAGGGTGTATCGTTAACTAAATAAGAAAAAGAGGTTGCGCATCAACAATGGGTTCTCAGTGGAGTGCTAGACCCAAATTCAGTATACATATAAAAAAAAGGAATTAAAAAAAATTCCAAAAAGGTAGCACATCCAAAAAAAATTAATTAAATGGAGGACAAATTACTCACATTTCCACATTCCATTTCCTTTTTTTATTGGCACACCAATAAATTGAACGCTTACGCGTTTCGGCTATGAGCCTTCCTCAGAGCATTCATATCACATCAATTCAACTCACTTTATACAAAGGGTCAGAGTTCACCAACAGCTGGTGTATCGTTAACGTTTACAAATTGAAATCTGTCAGACAGATAGGACTCAAACCAGTTCAATGCAGCACCCTTAATGCCAACCAAATGCTCTAGTCTCTGTAACAAAATATGGTGATCAATAGTATCAAATGCAGCACTGAGGTCCAACAAAACCAGTACAGAGAAAAGGTTGTTATCGGATGCAATCAGGAGGTCATTTGTGACCTTCACCAATGCCGTCTCAGTGCTATGGTGTGCTCTGAATCCTGACTGAAAATCTTCAAATAGCTTATTGTTATGTAAAAAGTCACATAACTGCTTGGCGACTGCTTTCTCAAGGATTTTAGAGAGAAACGGAAGGTTCGATATAGGTCTATAGTTAGCCAAAATGAGTCGAGAGTAGGTTTCTTGAGGAGAGGTTTGATGACAGCTACCTTAAAGGACTGTGGTACGTAGCCCGTCACCAGGGACATATTGATCATATTGAGTAGGGATGCACCAACCGGGGTCAGGACCTCTTTAAGTAATTTAGTTGGGACTGGATCCAAGAGACAGGTCGTTGGTTTGGAAGATGTGATCATTAAAGTGAATTCGGAGAGCTCGACCGGAGAGAAACTGTCCAAATATACACTGTGTCGCACAGCCACTTCTGAGGATACCACATCGGAGGGTGGTCCAGCAGGGGCAGAGAGCAGTAGTTTATCAATACTATCTCTGATAGTATTGATTTTACCATTGAAAAAATTCATGAAATCATTGCTGCTAAGGGATATAGGAATACGCGGATCAGTAGAGTCATGACTTTTTGTCAATTTGGCTAGAGTGTCAAAAAGGAACTTATGGTTGTTTTTGTTTTCCTCTATTAAAGATGAATAATAGGTGGCTCTGGCATTGCAGAGAGCCTTCCTATATATTTTAAGGCTGTTCTGCCAGGCTATACAGGATTCTTTCTGTTTGGTTGAACGCCATATTCTTTCAAGCTTACGTGAAGTTCGCTTGAGATTTTTAGTTCCAGAGTTATACCATGGGGCTAGCCTCTGTTGCTTTATTACCCTCTTTCTTAAAGGAGCAACAGAGTCAAGCGTTGTCTGAAGGGAGCCTGTGATACTATTAACAAGGTGATCGACCTGAGAGGGGCTATAAGTATAGAGGTCTTCAATTGTGTTGGAATATACTGAGTTGATGGCTGATGGTATTGCTTCCTTAAATTTGCCCACAGCACTATCGGATAGATTTCTACCAAATACATTTTTGTCCAATGGTGAGTAATCAATTAATGTAAAATCAAAGGTTATTAAATAGTGGTCGGAGAGGTTCTCATTATATGGGAAGACTATGAGATGTTCAATTTCAATACCATAGACCAAAACAAGGTCGAGGGTATGGTTGAATTTGTGAGTATGTTTATCTACACACTGAGAGAAACCGATTGACTCAATTAATGTAATAAACGCTTTACTGAGGCTATCGGTTACTACATCCACGTGGTTGTTCATGTCGGCAGCCAAAATGATTTTATCAGAGTCTAGGACTAGGCGTGATAGAAACTCTGAGAATTCAGATAGAAATTCAGTGTAGGGCCCAGGAGGGCGGTACACTGTAACAAATAATAAAGGCTGTAATGATTTCCAGCTTGGGTGCGAAACTAGAGTGAGAACTAGACTTTCAAACGTTTTGTAAGTCAGCCTGGGTCTGGGGCTGATTATTAAGTTTGAGTTGAAAATGGCTGCAACTCCACCTCCAATCTGGCCGGTGTCTCGAGGGATATGAGCATTTGTGTGACTTGGTGGGGTGGCTGTATTTAGACTGACGTATTCTTGCTCACCCAGCCATGTTTCGGTAAGACAAAGTAGATCAAGATAGTTGTCTGATATGATTTCATTTACCAATACACCTTTAGAGCGTAGAGATCTAATGTTCAGGAGTCCACATTTAATAATGTTGTTTTGTGGCACTACTGCATTAATTTTGATATGTGCCAAGTTTTTATGCACAGCTCCTCGAACCCTTGGTTTCACATACCTAGGGGGTCGAGTAGTTTCAATTGTTCTGATTTGTAGGGTAGGTGGCTGCTCTGGTGGAAGCACAGAGAAGCGTGTAGGACTGCAACTCTGCTTCCTGATCCCAACTCTGGGTGGTCATTGTTTATTGATAAACTCGTCTATATTTCTAGAGATGAGCGCCGCACCATCCCAAGTTGGATGTATGCAGTCTCTCTCCATCAGACCAGTTTTCCCCTCGAAAGTTTGCCAATGATTTATAAAGCCCACGTTATTATCTGGACACCACCTTGATAACCAGCGGTTGAATGAAGACATACGGCTGTACATCTCATCACCAATCATATTTGGCAGGGGACCAGAGAAAACTACGGAGTCCGACATTGTCTTTGCGTATGTGCACACAGACTCAATATTTATCTTCGTGATCTCTGATCTCTTACGTCGTGTGTCATTGCCACCGCAGTGGATTACAATTGTATCATAACGTTTATGTTTACTTTTAGCCAGCATTTTTAAATCTGATTCGATGTCACCCGCTCTGGCCCCGGGGATGCATTTGACTATGGTCCCTGGTGTCACTAACTTCACGTTTCTCATTATAGAACTACCAATAACCAGAGTTGTATTCTCAGTGACACACTTGGTGGGCGTGTCACAGAGTGGGGCTAACGTCTCACTGCTAAACTCAACGGGTGTAGCAGCGAGTGGGGAAAATCTGTTTGAAACGTGAAGTGGTTGGTGTCCCGTGTGCTTTTGTTTATTACTACGCTTCCGACCAGGAGCAGTCACCCAACCGTCTCGATGCGTGTGGGGACTATGATCAGTCACGATCGGTGACCGTGACTGGTAATGTCCCCCTGTTCCCTGTTTCACGGGAGCAGAGGCTAGGCTAAAGTGAGCACCGCTAGCTATGGTTTCCTCTAGCTGCCAGAGCCTCTCCCCTAGAGCTGCATACACACTGCACTTGTTACATACATCCGTACATTCAATAAAGTCGTCGGAGTTGTAACTATACATGTGGCAAACAGCACAGTAGAGAGGATAAGAGCGAGACGGGAACCGGTTGAACCACAGTTGAATTTACCTATCATATACATTTTATTATCACACTGTTGTGTGTTGTGTGTTGCGTGTGTGTGGTGGGTGTTTCTTAGTGCTTTAGATTGTCATAAAAGCTGTGAAAGTCTTTTGGCATGATCTCCTTGAGCTCTTGGAGATGTTTGAAACAAACTCCTGCACACACTCATTCTCTGTCCATTAACATTTAAAAAGAAAACACGAGCAGATGACCTTTGTGAAGACACCCTTCTCCTCTTTACTGGGGTGATATCTATCAAACCTTGCACATACATTCTCTTCTCTTCCCAGTTTATGTTCTCCCAAAAGCATTGAAAAATCTTCTCCCTGTCTGCCTCATACAGAGCAGAGCTTCTCTGAGAGCCTGAGAAGAGGGGGGAGTTGTTTGTTTTTGACGGACAGTTTGAGGGTCCAATGGAGTTAGGAGTTTTCGTCAGAGGCGCTTTTTAATACTTTTCATATGTTATTATTTTTAAAAAATTACACAGATGTAGGGGGTTCAATAGCGTTGATTTATGAAAAAAAAAAAAAATGAAAATGGAGTTAGCTGGTCCCGGCTGGACACCGACGTTATGATAAGCAGACTTGGCAACTCTGGCAACACCAGCGCTGCAAACTACTGCCGCCTCATGGTGTGGAGAGTTCTGTCATCTGATTTCATTAACGCATGTGCAAAACAATGTGCCGTCGGCCGACGTACATTGTTGCTTGTGCTGAACGAAATGCCAACCTTTGCCAACAGACTACCTGTTGATGTGTTGGCAAAGGTTGGCATTTCTGGTAGTACCAGTCTGTTGCAGTCTGTTGTAGTCTAAAGTAGTCTGTTTGGTGGAGAGTCACCTTAAAGTGTGCTCCTCGGAGCTGCCAATATGAAAGAATTTGGCTGGAGGCTCTTCCTTGGCCTACTGTGAATGTGCGTGCACAGTTTCAGCACTCATGATTTGTGGTAATTTGTGCAAAAGCAAAGTTTTGAGGCAGTCACAACCAATTGGAATGGAATATGAGAAATCTGACAGATACATCTTGATCACATGATTACGGTGTATGGTGTGTCAATTTGGGTGAGGTTTGGACAAAATCGGTATGAGTAGTTGCAAAAACTGTGTTTTGCAAAAGAAAAACGCAACATGGCGGAAAACTTGTCAGGTGGAAATGGCCATGGCTAGTTTGGGGAGTTGCGTAATGATCCAAGAGGAATGCAAGGAAAAAATATTTTTGATTTTATGACCTACGGTTCAAGAGTTATAGGCTAAAATGTGAATCTGGCTGTTATAGTGACATCATGAGGCCCATTTGAAAAAATTGGGTCATTTCTTCCTTGGCCTAGTAGGAATGTGCGTGCAAGGTTTCACAGCAATCGAAGCGTTCATGATTTGAGGCATTTTGTTCAAAATGGGCCACACCTGCAAACTTTGGAAGCCAATCTTAGCCAGTCTGGATGGGATATAATAAATAAATAAACAACAGCGGGTTCATGCAGCTGTTGATATATGCCAGGCAGAAAACTATGATGACCACAAGTTCCAGTTTTTCACTGTTACCTGTCGCCATTATCAACCCACTTAGTTGCAAGATGTGATAGGGGGCCCAGCATAGAAAAAAATGTGGTGATAACAGCTGCTATGATTTTGAAGGGTCGACCTGTTTGGCTGGCCAGAGAGCGATTCCTCCTGACCTGGTAGATGATGACAGAATAGCAGGAGACGATGACAGTGAAAGGGACCACGAATCCCATGAGGAAGCGAGTGAAGATCATGGCCCAAGTTCGAAAAATAATCAACTGAAACACTGTGGGCGGCGTACTGTCATCAGTGCGTGCAAATAGGCACGTGGTGATGTCCTTATCAGGGAAGGAGATTGTGTCCTTAAAGATGAAGTAAGGGGAGCTGAGAGCCAAGGCCAGTACCCAGACACCCAGACTCACACAAGACGCCTTTCTGATGCTGCAGTGGTTCTGGGCCCACACTGGCCACACCACACATACACATCTGTCAATACTGATGACCATCAGACTGTAGACGCTGGCATACATGTTCAGGAAGATAACGATGCTGTTCAGTTTGCACATGAATGTGCCAAAAGGCCAGTGGCCGTCCAGAGCTCTTTCTGTGATTTTCAGGGGCAGGAGAGCTGTGAAGAGGAAGTCGGCCACAGCGAGGTTGAGGTACCAAACGGTGTTGATGGTTTTCTTCATTTTGAAGCCCGTCACCCAGATGACAACTCCATTCCCCAGCGCGCCAAGCACAAAGACTAGGCTGTAAATAACGAGGGTCACGATCTTAACAGATCTTTGTAGTTCAGCATGTTCAGCCGTGGCAAATGGTAAAGGTTCTTCATAACCATAATATTCATAGATATATAATTCCTCCAGTGTGGTCCAGTGACCAGACGAATTGAGCTGCAGGGTTTCAGTGGTTGTGGTTATCATCTTAATTGTCCTAAAAGAAAAGGTACACGCTTTGTTTTATCACATCATGTCTTCATTTCTACCTGCATGTATTATTATCCTCTAGGTAAGTAAGACTTTATAACCATTTATAATCGCCTAAGTACTAGTTATGTAACGCTAACAAAAACTCATGATACAATGCTATATCATGATTCACGATAACAAGTCCACGACAATATTTATCCCCAAAAAAGGAAAAAAAAAAAAAAAGTGCTCCTCGGAGCACAGGTCTCCGCCAGGTCAGGTAGGTTATTGTGGCCTCCTGGTGGCGCTATAATAAGCCAATGTGAAAAGGGTGCCATTTCTTCTTAGGCCTTTCACAGCAATCGGACACTGCATTCATGATTTGAGGCATTTCGTTCCAAAAATGTGTTTTGCTAAATTACACCTGTTGGTGGCGCTATAACAGGCCAATGTGAAGAGGGTGGCATTTTTTCTTCGGCCTAGTGGGAATGTGTGTGCAAAATTTCATGGAAATCGAACGCTGCGTTCATGATTGGAGGCATTTTGTTCAAAACTAAACTATCCTGCAAATTTTGGAAGCCAATGTTAGCCAAATAGGATGAAATATGAAATATCGGACACATCCGTCTTGATCACATGACTATAGAGATACGGTGTACTGATTTGCGAGATTTTTTGACTAATTCTAAAGGAGTAATATAAGAAAATGTGTTTTACAAATGTCAGCCTCCTGGTGGCGCTATAACAGGCCAATCTGAAAGGTTTGGGGCAGAGGTTCGGCTTTGGCATCCAGGGAGTGTGTGTGCACGGTTTCGCAATGACCCGTCCAACAGTGCCGGAGATTATATTTTCACAGACAGACACACGGACAGACACATGCACTCTATAGCTACTGTACCAGTGGCGTCAGTTCAGTAAAAGCTAGGGTATGGCAGGGTTAACTATCTACCCCTTTTTCGGCCTACCCCTTAACACTAGAATAGGGTTAACTATCTACCCCTTTTTCGGCCGCACGGCTTCGCCGTGCGGCCGAAAAAAAGTTTTGGGGGCCCCTTTTTGGGGGGGCCCTTTTTCGGCCGCACGGCTTGTCTGCTGCGGGGGTTGCTGTGTCAGTCTTTTTACTGCATGCAGAGAGGTCTGCTTCCTTTTCATTTTAACTCACTGTTCACAAGTAAATAAAACAGCCTGTCTGCTATTGAAAAAACAGCCTCTGCTGCTTGCTAATTAACAATAATGCATTGCACCTGTGTTGAACCTGGGATTCCCAGGCTGGGCCTGGGAATATACCATTTGACAAGATAGGGGAGAATAGGAGAGATACAAGCAGTTGTGAAGAATGAAATACCCTGTGAAAGCAATCATTTTGCATTGGTAGTTATTTTACTGAAATTTAATAACAGAATAATCAACGCAGATAGACAGAGACATTCATGGATTTATTTTTTATTAAAAAATAATAATAATAATTATGATATTTTTTTTTTTTTTTTTTTTTCCTGGAGCCAGGGTATGGCAGCTGCCATAGCCTGCCATACCCAATTGACGCCTCTGTACTGTACTACTATAGAAACTGGGTTTCAATCAACTAGTTTTAATGCATATTTTGGATTTTGAAGTCCTGAATAGACACACAAATGGGTGATGGAAACACTTTCTCAATACGTTTCGAGGTAGAAAGCATTGAACTCAGATGATGACTATCAATTTGCACAGTTGTAACTTAATATTTGTAGTACAATTAGTATTATGATTAGGCCTAGTATAAGTACCATACCCGTCGGGGGATATGAGCACCCAAAGTATGTGCAGTGTGGGTTATGCGCGCACACACACACACGCACGCACGCACGCACGCACGCACACACACACACACACACACACACACACACACACACACACACACACACATCCCATTGGTTGGGGGGCTGTAACCATGACGACAGTCCCATCAGCCGACGCAAACTCAGAATGTCTGTTGCTTACAGCAAAACGCAAATAAACATCTCAAATTGTGACGAAGAGAAAAAGAGGCCATGTGCAAGTGCAGAGCAATTGCTTAAGCCACTGAGGAGTACCAAGCAAGATTGACTGACTGACATTTCTAAAATCATGTAGGATAACCCACATCAGTTGTAATACATTCCCACATCAAATCAAACACATTTCCTATCAAACGCCTGATTTATACTAACCCACAAAAAGAGAGGTCCCACACTTATAGATCAGCAATCCTTGGAGCTAGCCATGTGCATGTACTATGTCAACAGTCTGTGTTCATATTTTGCATCGTCTGCTAAGGTTTCTGACATGATTGTGTTCTAGAAATCAGTGAATCTGTACAATCTGATCGCAAGACGCTCGTCTCCCTCCGCTGCTTGTCAAAAAAAATAATAATAAACTACCATACTGTAGTAGGCCTACCGTTACACACCCATTACATTGCAAATATATATCATGTTTTTTTCACGATAATGACAGTATGCTCCTTACTAAATACAGCTGATGAAACATTTCACACATTGACTTTTACCAACTCTTAATAAAAGGTAACTAAGTGTTAAATAGCTCTATATTCTGATAGCAATAAGTATTAGACTGTTTAGATAAGGAGAAATAAAGAAAAGAAAATATATACCTGTTTCAAAGTGTTGAAGAGACGTCAGCCAGATAACTGTCTTGTTCAAACTGTGGTCAGTGAGGAGCTCACTGTGGGAGGTGTCCTATCGTTGCTGTCAGGCAGAAACATGCTATCTTCATATCTAAAAATGTTTTGTATATTAATTCCCTACTTTGTCATACTGCAGTGTCACACACAAATTGTAAAACAGCCTAGATCTGTTGTTTGTGCTATTTTTGAAACTTTTTAAAGTGAAAATTCAAGAGGTTACGTGTGTGTGTGTGTGTGTGTTTTTTATAAATATTGAACCAATGTAAAGTATTAACAAGAGCTTGTGAATAAATAATAATCAATAGTTTGTGAACCAACAGACTATCTGTGCATGTTGAGAACGATGCTGCTCAGTATTATATTAACATTTATACTGACACCATTCATATAGTATTTTAGTTGTGCAGGATTTTCAAAATTCTTCCTAAACTCATCCAACTCAACCTGCTGTTGCTAGACAATCAACTAGTAGGTAGCACTTTACAATAATGACCCGTTATAAAGCATTTATAAATGTTTATAAGCAGTTTGTAGACTATTAACAAATCATTAACAACCTGTTTGTTGACATTCGTAAATGATTACTAAAACCTTTATAACTACAGTTACACATCATTTATAAAGTATTAGTAAGTAGAGAACTATTCATGAATAAGCCATTTATATACATCTGTAAATGATTATTAAATCATTTGTAACGACCCATTCTAAAGCATTTATAAACGTTTATAAGCAGTTTGTAGACTATTAACAAATCATTAACAACCTGTGTATTGACATTTGTAAATGATTACTAAAACCTTTATAACTACGGTTACAAATCATCTATAAAAGTATTAGTAAGTAGTAAAACTATTCATGAATAAGCCATGTATTATACATCTGTAAATGATTATTAAATCATTTGTAACTGATGTTACATAATATATACAAGCTATTGGTAGCTTGTTCATGTTTAACATATGCTTTGTTAAACATTCCTAAAGTATCTATAAATCCTTAGTACATGTTATTATGTGCCCTATAGTAAAGTGAAGACAGTTCATCATTTACAACTGTCTGTTAATGTGTTTGTTCATGTTTAACATATGCTTTGTAAAACATTCCTAAAGTATCTATAAATCCTTAGTACATGTTATTATGTGCCCTATAGTAAAGTGAAGACAGTTCATCATTTACAACTGTCTGTTAATGTGTTTGTTCATGTTTAACATATGCTTTGTAAAACATTCCTAAAGTATCTATAAATCCTTAGTACATGTTATTATGTGCCCTATAGTAAAGTGAAGACAGTTCATCATTTACAACTGTCTGTTAATGTGTTTGTTCATGTTTAACATATGCTTTGTAAAACATTCCTAAAATATCTATAAATCCTTAGTACATGTTATTATGTGCCCTATAGTAAAGTGAAGACAGTTCATCATTTACAACTGTCTGTTAATGTGACTTTCTCCTTACCTGTTGCAAACTACCTGGCTTTCATGAATGCAGACACCAAACAATTACTAGAATTATCTTTCATGTTTAATATATGATTCGTAAGACATTCGTAAAGAGTATGTTGACCATTTTTAAACGTTATCATGGGCCTTGTTGTAAAGTGAAGACTATGCATTATTATTTCATGTTTAACAATGATTAGTAAAACATGTTTGATGACATCAAAAAGTGGCAGAAGTAACGTTATAGAGTATAAAAGTATAAAACAATTCATTAAGATATAGAATGTAGCAACTCTTGGCCACAGCACACACACTAACATTTAAACAAAGAAATTCATCACAACAGAATCACAGAGTAGCAGCTAGGAGCCTCTGCAGTCACCACCTCCCAGTGCAAGTTAGCTTTAGCTGCTAAGCTAAACTGCTAAGCATGGAGGACATTACTAGCCTACACATCAAAACAAACATTGTGGATACAAACAGCCACCATCAAAATACCCCCTGGTCATAATGCTACTTCATGTGTGTAAGATTAGCCATTTTATGTTACTCGATCACCTGCAACAAGACAGTTAAAACAAACATGAATTAGACATATTTCTGTCCAGTCTGCAACTGCATCACTGTTCACTTCCTCCCTAGTAGGCTACTGCAGGTGTAATGCAGGTAATCAGTGTGTTGCCAGATTTTGCAAAAGAAACAAGCGGACAGGTCTATGAGTCCAAAAGAAGCAACTAGGCTCAGGCCCATGATAACGTCTGCAAATGGTTTACATACTCTTTACGAATGTCTTACGAATCATATATTAAACATGAAAGATAATTCTAGTAATTGTTTGGTATCTGCATTCATGAAAGCCAGGTAGTTTGCAACAGGTAAGGAGAAAGTCCACATTAACAGACAGTCATAAATGATGAACTGTCTTCACTTTACTGTAGGGCACATAATAACATGTACAAAGGATTTATAGATATTTTAGGAATGTTTTACAAAGCATATGTTAAACATGAACAAACACATTAACAAACAGTTGTAAATGATTAACTGTCTTCACTTTACTATAGGGCACATAATAACATGTACTAAGGATTTATAGATACTTTAGGAATGTTTAACAAAGCATATGTTAAACATGAACAAGCTACCAATAGCTTGTATATATTATGTAACATCAGTTACAAATGATTTAATAATCATTTACAGATGTATTATACATGGCTTATTCATGAATAGTTTACTACTTACTAATACCTTTATAGATGATTTGTAACTGTAGTTATAAATGTTTTAGTAATCATTTACAAATGTCAATAAACAGGTTGTTAATGATTTGTTAATAGTCTACAAACTGCTTATAAACGTTTATAAATGCTTTAGAATGGGTCGTTACAAATGATTTAATAATCATTTACAAATGTATATAAATGGCTTATTCATGAATAGTTCACTACTTACTAATACTTTATAAATGATTTGTAACTGTAGTTATAAAGGTTTTAGTAATCATTTACGAATGTCAACAAACAGGTTGTTAATGATTTGTTAATAGTCTACAAACTGCTTATAAACGTTTATAAATGCTTTATAACGGGTCATTATTGTAAAGTGCTACCAACTAGTAATATCAATGCAGTCCCTCTGGGATATGGGATATAAACAGCTGATGCTCCCAACTGTATTGTACAGTATGTGTACTTACTTACAATAGTAAGTAAATAATATTTAGACTATATTTCGATGTACATGATTATTTCCTTCATCTTTCTCTGCCTCTTTCTCATCAAGCTTCCTGGGTTCAGTTTGTGTCATTTGGTTCCTGTATCACCCGTTGGTTTAAGCCACAGGTTTTTAAATCACTGAATCTGTTAGTCACATGTCTTTCTCATCAAAACCAGATGAAAAGATACCATGTTTTTAAAAAGGAAAAAACAAAACATGAACAACTAGAAAAAGTGCTCCTCGGAGCAGGTCAGGTACGCTATTGTGGCCTCCTGGTGGCGCTATAATAGGCCAATGTGAAAAGCATTTGTTCTTAGGCCTTTCATGGCAATCGGACACTGCATTCATGATTTGAGGCATTTTTTTCCAAAAATGTGTTTTGCTAAATTAAACCTGCTGGTGGCGCTATGACAGGCCAATGTGAAAAGGGTGTCATTTATTTCTCGGCTTGGTGGGAATGTACCTGTGAAATTTCACGGAAATCGCAAGCTGCGTTCATGATTTCAGGCATTTTGTTCAAAATGGACCAATCCTGCAAACTTTGGAAGCCAACCTTAGCCAATGAGGATGGTATATGGAAAATCGGACAGATCTGTGTTGATCACATGACTATAGAGATACTGTGTACCGATTTGCATGACGTTTGGATAAAATCTGTAGGAGTAAATGGGTTTTGCACAAATCGGCCTCCTGGTGGCGCTATAACCCATGTGAAAAAGATCTGTGTCAGTCATGCTCTGGAGATCTGCACTCAGAGGAGTGCACATTTTCAGTATTTAGAATATGCTGTAGGCCTTAAATATGATCATTAAACCATTTTGTAAATGATTAGCAAAATGCATAGTGTGCATCATCATCATATAAAATAAAAAGATTACAAACTCACACCTGAATCAAGAGAATCAAGAATCAGCTTTATTTTCACATCACTGGTTTACAGGTGTAAAGATGTAGGTCAAATAAATGTTTGCATAAGCACCAGCATTTCAATTCGATTTTTTCAAAAAGCGGAAAGAAATAAAAGGAGGCGGGAGAGCAGGGAGAAAAAAACATTCAAGATGTCAAAGTCAAAGAACCTACAAACAATATTGTTTTTAAAAACTTTAAATAACTTCAACATATTATTTTGGACATCTTTCATCATCGTATCAATCTGGGAGAATGTGCTGAGAAAAAAAAAAAGGTGTTTTGTGCACACTAAAGTGAATCCAAAGATGACCCTAAACCTGTGCCTCAGACAAGGCAATCTCATGACTGGTGGTCCCTGGGTTTGTGGAAGTGTTGGTCTGAGGCAGCCCTTCAGTGAAAGCGTTCTCCAGCACTTTTAGGACAGACCTACGAACTTCATTCTTGAAATCCTGACCCATGAACACGTACAATAACGGGTTCAAGCAGCTGTTGATATATGCCAGGCAGAAAACTATGATGATCACATGTTCCAGTGTTTCAATGTCACCTGCCGCCAACATCAACCCACTTAGTTGCAAGATGTGATAGGGGGCCCAGCACAGAAAAAATGTGGTGATAACAGCTGCTATGATTTTGAAGGGGCGACCTGATTGGCTAGCCAGAGAGCGATTCCTCCAGAGCCGGTAGATGATGACAGAATAGCAGGAGACGATGCTGGTGAAAGGGACCATGAATCCCATGAGGAAGCGAGTGATGATCATGGCCCGAGTTCGAAAAATAATCAAGTCATCAGTGTGTGCAAATTTGTAGACGCACGTGGTGATGTTCTTCTCTGGGAAGGGGATTGTGTCCTTAAAGATGAAGTAAGGGGAGCTGAGAGCCAAGGCCAGTACCCAGACACCCAGACTCACACAAGACGCCTTTCTGATGCTGCGGTGGTTCTGGGCCCACACTGGCCACACCACACATACACATCTGTCAATACTGATGACCATCAGACTGTAGACACTGGCATACATGTTCAGGAAGAGAACGGTGCTGTTCAATTTGCACATGAATGTGCCAAAAGGCCAGTGGCCGTCCAGAGCTCTTTCTGTGATTCTCAGGGGCAGGAATGCTGTGAAGAGGAAGTCGGCCACAGCGAGGTTGAGGTACCAAACGGTGTTGATGGTTTTCTTCATTTTGAAGCCCGTCACCCAGATGACAACTCCGTTCCCCAGCACGCCGAGCACAACGACTAGGCTGTAAATGACGAGAGACACGATCTTGACAGATTTTTCGAGTTCAGCCTTGGCATATATATATGGTATATATGGTGGAGGTGATTCATAATCGTAGTCAAAGTCACCAGACAAATTCAGCTGCAGGGTTTCATTGGTTGTGGTTATCATCTCAATTGTCCTAAAAGAAAAGGTACATGCTTTGTTTTATCACACCATGTCTTATTTTATTCCTGCATGTATTATTATCCTCTATAGGTAAGTAAGACTTTATAACCATTTATAATGGCCTAAAAACTAGTTATGTAATGCTAACAAAAACTCATGATACAATGATATATCACGATTCACGATATCAAGTCCACGATACAATATTTATCCCCAAAAAAGAAAAAATGAAAGACTGAAATGTGTAAGACTCAACTTTTCATTTAAAATGTGGGTATCATAGCATGATTTGTGAGTGTAATGGCCTGTACGTACTACACAACTTTATTTTTTCTTTCACGATGGTACCATGTCAGACTATGCAATTATAGTGGAATAAATCCTTCACGTTTCTTGCCGGGAGACTGGCCGCACTACAAGATGGGATTCCCGGCTCCTCCTGGCTACTTGTCAAAGTGTCCTTGAGCAAGACACTGAACCCCTAACTGCTCCCGCTGAGCAGGTTGGTGCCTTGCATGGTTTCCTCCGCCAGCGTTGTGTTAATTGGTGAATTTGAAGTAGGCCTACATTGTAAAGCGCTTTGGAGAAAAGCAGTCCATTCAAGATCAATAATCGTTTGCCTTTTTCTATGACGTTGCGCAAGATCGGGGAAGTGGTGAGAAGTGCAATCTGCAGTGCATATGCATCATAGAATCATTCAGAAGCACACAGAAAAAAGGGGCTTCCCCACGGTGTGCATATGGTAATGATCAATGGCCATGTGCAAGTGCAGAGCAATTAGGCCATGGGCCGAGTGCCTCTATCTGCTTTAGTTTTTGAGTTGGTTGATCCCCATCAAGGAACTGGCTTTTTTTTTTTGTATTGTCTAGATCAGGGCTACTCAACTTAAGATGGCTCAGGGGCCACTCAGCAAAATGCCAAAAGTCCAAGGGGCCGCCATAAAAATGACGGTCCTATTTTGGATTTTTCGATTTTGTAACACACAAGAAAATGTACATTTTGACATCATATTCTTTTCACTGTACCAGTTTATTTTGTGTTGTGTGTATGTCCAGTGGCAGACACCTATCCTGGGCGCGCGGCAAAGCCGTGCGGCCGGAAAAATGTGGGGGTCAAACCCCCCCAAAAACCCGAAAACTATGCATTATACCTGTAACAATTGACGCACCTGTATGTATGTCTGTCTGTTTGTTTTTGAAAAATGTTTTAGCAACCCATATATTTGAACGGAAATGTATATTTTTATCCTGTGCTTAAAAAAACTGGTCTTTTTTTTTTTTTTTTGACCATGAGGGGGCCGCCAAGACGCTGCGATCGGGCCTTATGCGGCCCGCGGGCCGCGGGTTGAGTAGCGCTGGTCTAGATTAATTGTTTATGAACACATTATCAAATGTTTCCAACCTGAAAAGTTGCTCCAGAATAATAAAACTTAGATATAATATCACTAACTAAACATTACTTATTTTCAAAAACCTAGCAACCCCATGTGAAGCATAAACCAATCAAAGCTTGCCTACTGTATTGTGCAATTCAGTTGGCCAATCACGTTCTTCGTACCACTTGAAAAGCAGAACCAGGAAATACAGCTCAGATGGAATCAAGAAAACAACAGAGGTAGAGGTAATATTTGTTTTGTGATGATTGTTGGACTTATTCTTATGAAACTGTATACAATGGATGAGACAATAGAATGAGCCGTGTTGATGACGGCACATTATGATATTAAGCATCAATATTATATCATTATAACGTTAGCCAACAGCAGGGTGGTTTGCAGATGCAAATTTCGTTTTAACAACTGCTGCAAATGCTTAAGATACTATTAAGCAGTGACCAATCAATATGTACCTCTTTATAAATGTCTCGCTATCATAAATTGGCTCTGCTACACTATTTTGCCTCATTATTATGATTCCCATCTCGTATCATTTCTGTTAAGATCTCATGTGCATCCGTTGTCAAAGTTGGTGTTTAGATTATAGTTACGGTTGGTGATTGTTCTTTCTCTCTTGACAAGTTCTAAGCTAAAGTTACCAGTTGTTAATGTATTTAGTTGGGTTAAATTACATTTGTCTGTTCTTTCTCTCTTGACAAGTTCTAAGCTAAAGTTACCAGTTGTTAATGTATTTAGTTGGGTTAAATTACATTTGTCTGTCAAGTAAGTGTGTGTGCAGTCATGCTGCATTCGTTATTTTGCACAGTGTTTGTTATCTCTATCTTATGTTTGTGTGCAATAACCACAAACAAGCAAATCCTGCTTCATACATGTCCTGACTGTAGGTACCATTTCATAAGACCTAAAAAACAGTAGACAGACAATATACATAATCAGATGCTATTTAATGAATCAACACTTGACAAAATCATTTGATTAATATGAATCAGTGTTGTGAAGCTACATTTAGGCCGAATTATGCTCATCACAGAATCTGACTGGTTCTTCTAAACATGTTAATGGGACACAATGTATTGATACAGTATTTAATCTAGATAACACAGTTTTGACTTAAAATAATCTACAGAGCCCAAGTATTTGTGCAGAACACCTGATATTAATTTCTATAAACCTAATTAGATGTGGTAATGTTTCCTCTTTCGTGACCTTTGATGTTTGTGTGTTGCAGGCTGTATGGAGTGGCTCAATTGCAGAGGTGCAAGAGGTGACAAACAACTGGATCTGGGAAATTATTGTGACACGTTTGAAGAAGAGTGGATTGTGTTTGCAGTCTATGAGAGATGGGTCGACATGATTATGAAGATCTATGTGTTAATGATTGTGTAGAAATTATAAAAAATATATACATAAGTTGATAGAAACTGCTCTCATCGACTTCAATGCATTCGAGTGAACTTCAGGTGCCAGTTTTCCTCAGTGCGTCTATGACACATGCTATGTTATAGAACGTCTGTCCTAGTGGTTATAGGGGAAGTTCAAGGCTGATCTGATATCCACTCAAATGCAGAAAATGTACGTATATGAAGTAATGTAGCTGGGCCACAGACAAGGACCTCATGGCATGTCATCCATCAATGCCACAGTTTGCTGCTGCAATGTGATACATGTAATATCTTAACTTTGAATAAATCACTCTAAAAAAGTAACTTTTTGTACTACCTCTACTTGTTACCATACCCTACTGAATATATGCTTTTTGATGCAGTTCAAGTACTTCTTTTTATGTAGTTGTATACAACGTAGGTTCAGGAGTGGAGACCACCCTCTGCTTATGTTATCACAGCCACTCCCCGTCCTCAATCGCTTCCCTGTCTACCACACTACCTTCACTCATTAGCCACTCCCCATTCATAATCACCCCTATCCACTACACCTGCCTCCACTCACCTCAGCCAATCCTTGTTGCAATCACCACAGTATAAATACACCTGCGATCTCTCAACTCTTGTTTGTTCTGCTCCACTACAGACCAAACATGGGTCGCGAGTACTGCGCTTGTAGATCGGCTCTTTCTGCCTTTCATCGGTTTCAAGTTTGTTGACCACATTATGCTTTCGATAAGAACTTCATTTAACAGTCCATTTATCAAGTACCAGTAATCCGTCAAGCGAGCTTGTAGATCGGCTACTTCTGCTATCGTCTACCGAATGCCCCAGACGACAAGCTCTTCCGAACAACACCTCCAGCCATCATCACCATACAGGAGAGTGAACTTTATTTGTTATTACAATACTTTGTTAATGTTTCAGTCCTTAAGCATCACATTCTTGCATTGATTCGTTCTATGCCTTAACATCCTAGTTCACTTCGAGGAGTCTCATCCTCCTTGCTGGTCGATGTCCCAGAGTCAAGCCACTCAACGGAGCTCAAGCTGACCTGTTCCCCGTCTACACAGTGCACCTGCATGCCGCAGGGCACCCCCCCCCCCTCGCAGGGCACCCCCCCCCCCCCCCCCCCCCTCATCGTCAAGTTTGTATCGATGCTCTGGCCGCTTCCCTCCACCTCCCTCCCCCTCTCCTTTCCCCCTCCTCCCGGCGCCGAGCGCCCCCCACACCGCCCGCCCTCCACATTCGACCGGCGCCGTGCGCCATCTTCCCTCCCCCCTCCCACAGTCCTCTCCTTTACTCCTCTTCCCGGCGCCGAGCGCCCCCCCTCGGATCGGCACAGCATGCCGATTCTTTCCAAGGACGGGCGCAGCGCGCCCTCCTCCCCCCTCAACGGGTACCACGTGCCCCCCCATTCGACGGGCACCGCCCGCCCTCCACATTCGACCGGCGCCGAGCGCCCCCCTTCCCCCTCCCCCCTCCCTCGGGACGGCACAGCGTGCATCCTCCGTTCTCGGACCGGCGCAGTGCGCCTCCCTCCCTTCCTCCCTCCCTCGAGTGGCCCCGCCCACCCGGGCCACACGCTCTGATTATCTCGCGCACCACCATGCTGCAGATCCAGACGCACCTCGAGCGGCCCCGCCCACTCGGGCCACACGTTCTGACGCCGCCGCCCAGCTGGCGTCCTCAACTACACCTCTCCATCACCACACCTCTCCTGACGCACCTCGAGTGGCCCCGCCCACCCGGGCCACACGCTCCGACGCCGCCGCCCAGCTGGCGTCCTCTACTACTCCGCTCCAGCAGACACGCGCACAGTCCACTTCCATCCCCCCCCGCCCCCCACTTGCACGTGGACCGGCGTGCGCCTCGTCTGCTTCCAACCCCCCCCCCCTCCCTCACGACCACGTGGGCGGGTGCCTAGTGCCCCAACCACTTCCAACCCCCCCTCTCCTCCCTCACGACCACGTGGGCGGGTGCCTAGTGCCCCAACCACTTCCAACCCCCCCCCCCCTCTTCCCCCCCCGGCAGGCTTCCCCCGCCTCGCCTTCCTCCAACGTCTTCCCTCCCCCCCCCCCCCGGCCCCGGCGAGGCCCGTCCCACATTGCCTCCCTCAAACGTCTTCCCTCCCTCCCCCCCCGGCAGGCTCGCCCCGCCTCGCCTCCCTCCAACGTCCACGTCCCCCCCCTCTCGTCTGTCCGTTCTACCTCTCAAGCACGGCGGGTGCCTAGTGCCCCGCAACCTCTGTCCCCCCTCCCCCCGCCTTCCCCCCCGGCAGGCTTCCCCCGCCTCGCCTCCCTCCAACGTCCACGTCCCCCCCTCTCTGCCTTCCCCCCTCCCTCTCAAGCACGGCGGGTGCCTAGTGCCCCGCCACCTCTACTCTCCCCCCCCGCTCTCCCCCCCGGCAGGCCCGCCCCACCTCGCCTCCCTCCAACGTCTTCCCTCCCTCCCCCCCCCGGCAGGCTCCCCCCGCCTCGCCTCCCTCCAATGTCCACGTCCCCCCCCCTCTCGTCCGTCCCTTCTACTTCCACCCGGACCATCACCTCCGGGATTCCTCCAAGCATCCGACGCCACACATCCACGCCCACCCGGACCCGCCACTTCCAGGCCACCCTCCAAGCAGCCTACACCGTTTCCTCAAGCAACCTTCGTCCCACGACCACCCGGACCCATCACCATCGGGTTCCCCCAAGCAGCCCACACCGTACGTTCATCCAGACCCGTCACCTCCAGGTCTTCCTTCAAGCATCTGACACCGCATGCGACGCCCATCTGGACCTCACGCTACAAGCAGCACACATGCTAACCCGTGCCCGTCACCCACAGGTTCACCCCAAGCTCCCCCCACCCCACGATCACCCCAACCCGGCACCCCCGAGTCATCCCCCAAGCAGTCCACGTCTCACGCTGCATGCTCACCCGGACCCGTCACCTCCAGTCATCCTTCGAGCAGTTCACGTTCCACCGCAAACTGGGCCCATCACCCCCAGGTCATGCTGCAAGCAGCAAACACACTACCCCACGAGCACGCAGGCAGGTGCCCACCACACCTCGCCACTTCCACCCCCCTCCCTCTGACCGGCGCCGTGCGCCTCCTCCTCCTTCGGACCGGCGCCGTGCGCCTCCTCCTCCCTCGGACCAGTGCCTCCTCCCTCGGATCGGCGCCAGATGCCGCCTCCTCCCTCGGATTGGCGCTGCGCGCCGCCTCCTACCCCTGACCAGCTCAGCACGTCTCCTCCCGTCACCATGCGTCCCCTTCGGACCGGCGCCGTGCGCCTCCTCCTCCCTTGGATCAGCGCCGTGCGCCTACTCCTCCCTCGGATCGGCGCAGCACGCCCGACAGCATGCGTCTCCCTCCCTTCCGCCCTCGGATCGGCGCTGTGCGCCTCCTCCTCCCCCGGACCGGCACAGCACGCCTCCTCCCGACGCCCTGCGTCTCCCTCGGACTGGCAAAGCACGGCCTCCTCCCGACGCCATGCGTCTCCCTCAACTCCTCCCTCGGATCGGCGCTGTGCGCCTCCCCCTCCCTCCACCGGCCCCGGGCGCCTCGACCGGCGCCGTGCGCCTCCTCCTCCTTCGGACCGGCGCCGTGCGCCTCCTCCTCCCTCGGACCAGTGCCTCCTCCCTCGGATCGGCGCCAGATGCCACCTCCTCCCTCGGATTGGCGCTGCGCGCCGCCTCCTACCCCTGACCAGCTCAGCACGTCTCCTCCCGTCGCCATGCGTCCCCCTCGAACTGGCACCGGGCACCTCATCCTCCCTTGGATTGCGCTGCGCGCCGCCTCCTACCCCTGACCAACTCAGCACGCCTCGTCCCGACGCCATGCGTCTCCCTTCACCTCCTCCTCGGATCGGCGCCGTGCGCCTCCTCCTCCCTCCACCGGCTCTGTGCGCCTCGACCGGCGCCGTGTGCCTCCTCCTCCCCCAGACCGGCTCAGCACGCCTCCTCCCGACGCCATGCGTCTCCCTTCACCTCCTCCTCGGATCGGCGCCGTGCGCCTCCTCCTCCCTCCACCGGCTCCGTGCGCCTCCTCCTCTCTCGGATCGGCGGCGTCCGCCTCCTCCCCCCCCAGACCGGCTCAGCACGCCTCCTC
Source organism: Gymnoscopelus braueri (assembly GCF_963280865.1). Lineage (NCBI taxonomy): Eukaryota > Metazoa > Chordata > Actinopteri > Myctophiformes > Myctophidae > Gymnoscopelus > Gymnoscopelus braueri. Next base: position 44,962,888 of record NC_137613.1, read on the forward strand.
CCGACGCCTTGCGTCTGCCTCGGACTGGAAAAGCACGCCCTGCTCCCTTGGATCGGCGCCGTGCGCCTCCTCCCTCTACCGGCTCCGTGCGCCTCAACCGGCGCCGTGCGCCTCCTCCTCCCCCAGACCGGCTCAGCACGCCTCCTCCCGACGCTATGCGTCTCCCTCACCACCTCCCTCGGATCGGCGCGGATCACCGCCGCGCGCAACCTCTTCCCCCGGACCGGCACAGCACGCCTCCTCCCCCTCCCTCGGATCGGCACCGTGCGCCTCCCCCTTACGCCTCCTCCTCCCTCGGACCAGCGCCGTGCGCCTCCATCGGACCGGCACAGCACGCCCTCCTGCCGCTCCTCCCTCGGACCGGCTCTGTGCGCCTCCTCCCCCCTCGGATTGGCGCCGTGCGCCTCCTTCTCCCTCGGACCGGCGCGTGCGCCTCCCCCTCCCAGCACAGCACGCCCTCCTGCCGCTCCTCCCTCGGACCGGCTCCATGCGCCCCCCTTCCTCCGCCCCCCCCACCCGCCCTCTTCCAGCCCATTGCATCCCGGCGCCGAGCGCTTCCTCCTCCCTCAGGGCGACCGGTTCGCCTCCGCCTGGTCCCCGAGTTCAACACCTTCATCCACTCCGCCCATCTACCGTACTCCGCGTTTTACCCAACAGCCTTCGCAATGCCTTTTTGGGGCTACGAATGGTCGCAAAGAAGCATCCTCATCTCCCAGGCCAACACAGCCACAATCGACCCTATCAATAAGGTTGTTCAAACTCCCCCGATACCACATCATACCTCCATCGTCCCGTTCGGACATCCGTCACCCCCCAGTCAAAACTCCGAACAGCCTGCACGGAACGCCTTCAAGCATTTCCACACCAACACAGGCTTCACCTTCCACTGACGTCATGTTCTCATGGCATTCTTCGCGTACCTCATTCTCAGCTGATCAACGGATCAACCCTCAGCCCCATCTCTCACCCCAGCCTGTCCGACACGTTCCACTCCCACGAATCCCTCACGCTCGAGCGTATCAATCCGATCAACAGGTGCTTCATCCACCACGCATCCGCTCAGATCGACTCGCCCCCCGTCCATTCCGAACGCATCCTCCGCCGTACCCCCATGATACGTTCCTCAATGCCGCACCTTAAGACCGGAGACCATCTCTGCCGAATCGTCAAAGAGACTACCTCCGCCAAAACCTAACCCCCTTGCATTCAACCTCGACCCTACTCCGGCCACTCCTCCTGCCTGGCGTTCCCCCACCACGTCCTACAAGTCCCGCAGATCACGTAGTTTTGCATCCCCGGTCGATGGTCCTCCCAAGCCTACCACATTCATGACAGAAGCAAAGTCCACGACGTCCGTTGCGCCCATCTCCACCCAGGACGACCGTAACGTGTTGCATCATCTTCAGCCTGTCCGCCCCGGAAGGGGGTCCCCTCTCTTGTGATCCTTCCCGAGGTTTCTTCCTCTTTCCTCCACCCAGCCTAGAGGGAGTTTTCCTCGCCCGATTGAGGGTCCAAGGACAGGGGGGATCATGCGACACAGTGCCCGAGCTCAAGACATTCGGTCTCCACCTCTCGGCTATCCACGTCATCGAACATGCTCTTTTGGGGACAGTGACGGAGCCTAGACGACCGACCGCTCCTCGAGTAGAGCAACGATGGCCGTCCGCTCCCGAGACATACTCCCCCCACCCTGAGTCTCACCCCGCCCGGGTTCCACATCCACACACGTCCACCCATTTTGGTTCAATAAAACCCGTTAACTTAAGCAGAAGGTGTGGTCTCTTACTAGTGAAATGTAGTTGTATACAACGTAGGTTCAGGAGTGGAGACCACCCTCTGCTTATGTTATCACAGCCACTCCCCGTCCTCAATCGCTTCCCTGTCTACCACACTACCTTCACTCATTAGCCACTCCCCATTCATAATCACCCCTATCCACTACACCTGCCTCCACTCACCTCAGCCAATCCTTGTTGCAATCACCACAGTATAAATACACCTGCGATCTCTCAACTCTTGTTTGTTCTGCTCCACTACAGACCAAACATGGGTCGCGAGTACTGCGCTTGTAGATCGGCTCTTTCTGCCTTTCATCGGTTTCAAGTTCGTCCTCCTCCACCCCAACCTCCTCCTTCCCCCTCGATTCTCGCTCTTCTCCCTTCTGTCTCTACTTCTCTAGGAATCCGGGGGGGACAGTGACGGAGCCTAGACGACCGACCGCTCCTCGAGTAGAGCAACGATGGCCGTCCGCTCCCGAGACATACTCCCCCCACCCTGAGTCTCACCCCGCCCGGGTTCCACATCCACACACGTCCACCCATTTTGGTTCAATAAAACCTGTTAACTTAAGCAGAAGGTGTGGTCTCTTACTAGTGAAAGTACAAATGTTGAGATGCAAAGTGTTCAGAATATATCCATGAAATGTGCAATGTCGAATTCAGGGTTACTGGTAGTGAGTAGGTTTATTGAACCTCAGTGTAATAGACCATTTATTTGGCTACCTTTCTATTCTTACATGGTCTTGAAATGTGCTCTTTATTGGTCAAGACAATGTAACTGGTTATGAATGAACTATTAGTAGCCTATGGTATAGCTCAGGGGTCTTCAACCTTTTCAGGCCAAGGACCCCCTAACAGAGAGAGATGAAGCAGGGACCCCCACTATATATTACATAAAATTGTGTTGCAGATTATTGTGTTGATTATTGCAGATTATTGTGTTGCAGACATAGATGTTGGATTCATGTTAATGTGTATTTTCAGACATTTAACGACTTAAACCGTCAATACTTAGTAAACTTTCACTCTGTACTTGGAATGCTCTTTTTTTCCCCACTTTGCCGAAAATAGCCCATCTACAAGCTCACAACGCCTCGCGCTGCGAGGCGTTGTGAGCTTGTAGATCGGCTATTTCCGGCTAAAGTTGTCCTGAGAATAGGGATGCTAGGGTTCAAGTGGTTAATGTAAAAAACAATGATCCTATCACACAGAGATTTGGCGGAACCCCTAGGGGTCCCGGACCCATTTTTGAAGACCCCTGCTATAGCTGTTGCAAGTTTGTTAAAGATGGAGTGCCATGATATTTTTCAACCCTAAAACCTGATCATAAGGTATTATTATTATGTAAGGATTTAAAAAAAAAAAAGAAAAGTGTACAGAAATTGTTAAAATTATGTTTTTATGTGGACACGCCTCCAGTTCATTAAGTATACCTGGTTCTCACCTTAGCACCTCCTCCACCACCTTAGCACCACCCACCTGTCCTAGTCCCTCCTCCTCCTCATGCCCACACCTGTTGTGTTATGATAATGAGGGGGAGGGTATGGCTTTGTGATGTCACTAAAGCGCTGTTTCTCTATTGGCACGTTTGACCCTCAAGGTTTCAGCCTCCAGGAAGAAACTCCAAATAGTCAGAGAAGACATAAAACACCATAAAAACACCACCGGGGGGCTTTATGAAGTTCTATCAACCTCATAGACACATGAAAAAAAGAAAAAGTGCAAAAACATGGCACCAGCTCTTTATGAAAATCTATATTTTACGCTCATTTTAGTCTTTTTTTGGACCAGAAGTTTCGGTTTTGCAGAATGTTTTCTTCCTGGTTGCCATGGAGATTCTTAGTAGCCCTGCATATTTGCCTGTTTAAAATTGCATTTTTTTTTAATCGGTCTCTTTCATTCTGGTGCACAAATCGAAGCTGGAAACATTCATTACAGTACTTATAAAAAATGTTATATGACTACCCTGAAAAAAGAATGCAGTTCCTGAGTGGGGATCAATGAAAGTCAGAATTGGAGCACTCGGCCCATGGCCTAAATTGCTTAAAGGGATATTTCACTTTCAAAAAAACTTTTGGTGATTTTATCATCTACTCAAGCCTTTGTGAGCCCCCCAGATAGTTTTTAAGTTGCTCGATTCAGTATTTAGATATTTGATATTCATTTTATCAGACACGCCCCCTTCCTATACAAACCCATTGTAACTTCAAACTCCATTTTAACCATGTTAGATTCATCAAAAACACCCGTCCTTGGTTCTGGTGACTCACCCTGCTCTCCTAATGCGTGAGGGGGCCGTGTTTTTCAGAGATTTTATTTCATTTTTCTTATTTTATTTTTTTATTGTATTTTATTTTTTTCATTTTCCCAAAAAAATATTAAAAATAAATGAAAAAAGTAATTGAAAAAACACGGCCCCCTCGCGTATTAGGGGGTCGGTATGAGTCACCAGAACCAAGGACGGGTGTTTTTGATGAATCTTACATGTTTAAAATGGAGTTTGAAGTTACAATGGGTTTGTATAGGAAGGGGGCGTGTCTGATCAAATTAATATCTAATATCTAAATACTGAATCAAACAACTTAAAAACTATCTGGGGGCTCACAAAAGCCTGAGTAGACGATAAAATCACCAAAAGTTTTTTTGAAAGTGAAATATCCCTTTAAGTCACTGAGGAGTACCAAGCTAGTTTAACTGATTGACTGACTGACATTTCTAAAATTATATGTAGGATAACCCACGTCAGTTTTAATACATTCCCACGTCAAACCAAACACATTTCCGAACGCACGCCTTATTTATACTAACCCACAAAAAGAGAGGTCCCACACTTATAGATCAGCAATCCTTGGAGCAAGCCATGTGCATATACTATGTCAACAGTCTGTGTTCATATATTGCATCGTCTGCTAAGGTTTCTGACATGACTATGTTCTAGAAATCAGTGAATCTGTATAATCTGATCGCCGCCAAGACGCTCGTCTCCCTCCGCTGCTGGTCAAAAAATAAAATAGATACCTATCATACTGTAGTAGGCCTACCGTTGCACACCCATGACATTGCAAATATATATCATTTTTTTCACGATAATGACAGTATACTCCTTACTAAATACAGCTGATTAAACATTTCACACATTGACATTTACCAACTCTTAATAAAAGGTAAACAAGTGTTAAATAGCTCTATATTCTTATAACAATCATTAATAGACTGTTTAGATAAGGAGAGAAATAAATAAAATAAAATATACCTGTTTGAAAGTGTTGAAGAGACGTCAGCCAGACAACTGTCTTGTTCAAACTGTGGTCAGTGAGGAGCTCACTGTGGGAGGTGTCCTATCGTTGCTGTCAAGCAGAAACGTCGCTTCATATCTAAAAATGTTTTGTATATTAATTCCCTACTTTGTCATACTGCAGTGTCACACACAAATTGTAAAACAGCCTAGATCTGTTGTTTGTGCTATTTTTGAAACTTTTTAAAGTGAAAATTCAAGAGGTTATGTGTGTGTGTGTGTGTTTTTTTATAAATATTGAACCAATGTAAAGTATTAACAAGAGCTTGTGAATAAATAATAATCAATAGTTTGTGAACCAACAGACTATATGTACATGTTGAGAACGATGCTGCTCAGTATTATATTAACATTTATACTGACACCATTCATACAGTTTTCTAGTTGTGCAGGATTTTCCAAACCTTTCCTACTCATCCAACTCAACCAGCTGTTGCTAGACAACCAACTACTAATATCAATGCAGTCCCTCTGGGATATGGGATATACAGCTGATGCTGCCAGCTGTATTGTACAGTATGTGAACTTACTTACAATAGTAAGTAAATAATATTTAGACTATATTTCGATGTACATAATTATTTCCTTCATCTTTCTCTGCCTCTTTATCATCAAGCTTCCTGTCAGGTTCAGTTTGTGTCATTTGGTTCCTGTATCAGCTGGTGGTTTAAGCCACAGGTTTTTAAATAACTGAAGCTGTTAGTCACGTCCTTCTCATCAAAACCAGATGAAAAGATACCATGTTTTTAAAAAGCCAAAAAGAAAACATGAACAATAATATGAAAAGCCATCCAGTGCAGCAATGTATAAACCTGTGATTTCCATTAAATGTTGCACTTACATTCCCACTGGGCTGAGGAAGAAATGCTGCTTGAAAATGTTCAAACTAGCCTCATGGTGGCGCTATAACAGGCCAATTCACATTTTCAGCTATAACTGCACCGATCTGTGTAAAACTTTTTACGCACCATCCCTAGAGGCCAAGGAAAAACCTTTGATGTGCATTTTTCACATCTGCCTTTTAGAGCGCCACCAATTTGTTTTGTCATATTACTCCTTCAGATTTTATCCAAACATGATCTCTATAGTCATGTGATCAAGACGAATCTGTTAGATTTTCATATGTTTGCAGGAGTGGCCCGTTTTTAACAAAATGCCTCAAATCATGAACGCAGCGTTCGATTACGATTTGCATGCAGATTCAAACTACATTGAGGAACAAATGCCAACCTTTTGACATTGCCCTATTATAGCGCCACCAGGAGGCCGATTTTTGCTAAACACATTTTTTTATATTACTCCAATACAGATTTTGTCCAAACATCACGCAAATCGGTACACATTATCTTTATAGTCATGTGATAAAGATGGATCTGTCCGATTCTTCATATTCCATCACCATTGCTGGCCCGCAATAACCTACCTGACCTGGCAGAGGTCCTCTCAGGTCGATCACCTTGTTAATAGTGTCACAGGCTCCCTTCAGACAACGCTTGACTCTGTTGCTCCTTTAAGAAAGAGGGTAATAAAGCAACAGAGGCTAGCCCCATGGTATAACTCTGGAACTAAAAATCTCAAGCGAACGTCACGTAAGCTTGAAAGGATATGGCGTTCAACCAAACAGAAAGAATCTTGTATAGCCTGGCAGAACAGCCTTAAAATATATAGGAAGGCTCTCTGCAATGCCAGAGCCACCTATTATTCATCTTTAATAGAGGAAAACAAAAACAACCATAGGTTCCTTTTTGACACTCTAGCCAAATTGACAAAAAGTCATGACTCTACTGATCCACGTATTCCTATATCCCTTAGCAGCAATGATTTCATGATTTTTTTCAATGGTAAAATCAATACTATCAGAGATAGTATTGATAACCTACTGCTCTCGGCCCCTGTTGGACCACCCTCCGATGTGGTATCCTCAGAAGTGGCTGTGCGACACAGTGTATATTTGGACAGTTTCTCTCTGGTCGAGCTCTCCGAATTCACTTTAATGATCACATCTTCCAAACAAACGACCTGTCTCTTGGATCCAGTCCCAACTAGATTACTTAAAGAGGTCCTGACCCCGGTTGGTGCATCCCTACTCGATATGATCAATATGTCTCTGGTGACGGGCTACGTACCACAGTCCTTTAAGGTAGCTGTCATCAAACCTCTCCTCAAGAAGCCTACTCTCGACTCAGGCATTTTGGCTAACTATAGACCTATGTCGAACCTTCCATTTCTCTCTAAAATCCTTGAGAAAGCAGTCGCCAAGCAGTTATGTGACTTTTTACATAACAACAAGCTATTTGAAGCTTTTCAGTCAGGATTCAGAGCACACCATAGCACTGAGACGGCATTGGTGAAGGTCACAAATGACCTCCTGATTGCATCCGATAACAACCTTCTCTCTGTACTGGTTTTGTTGGACCTCAGTGCTGCATTTGATACTATTGATCACCATATTTTGTTACAGAGACTAGAGCATTTGGTTGGCATTAAGGGTGCTGCATTGAACTGGTTTGAGTCCTATCTGTCTGACAGATTTCAATTTGTAAGCGTTAACGATACACCCTCATTACGCGAAAAGGTTAAATACGGAGTCCCACAAGGCTCTGTACTTGGACCAATACTATTTACTCTATATATCCTTCCTTTAGGTGAGATAATTAGGAAACACTCTATACATTTTCACTGTTATGCAGATGATACACAATTATATCTATCGATGAAGCCAGATGAAACAGATCAACTGGCTAAACTTCAAGCATGTCTTATAGACATCAAGAGTTGGATGACCCGTAATTACCTACTCCTCAACTCGGACAAAACTGAAGTTATTGTACTTGGCCCTAAGCACCTCAGAGATAAATTAGCCGATAAGAATTTTACCCTAGATGGTATTACCTTGACCTCCAGGGCCACTGTAAAGAATCTGGGAGTCACGTTTGACCAAGATATGTCCTTTCAGTCCCACATAAAACAAATTTAAATAAATGCCTTTTTTCACCTGCGTAACATTGCAAAAGTTAGGCACATTCTGTCCCAAAATGATGCAGAAAAACGTGTTCACGCATTTGTTACTTCTAGGCTGGACTATTGCAACGCTTTATTATCAGGCTGCCCAAGTAAGTCCCTAAATAGCCTGCAGCTAGTCCAGAATGCCGCTGCGCGCATACTGACAGGAACCAGAAAAAGAGATCATATCACTCCTTCATTGGCCTCTTTGCACTGGCTCCCGGTTAAATACAGAATAGAGTTTAAAGTTCTCCTCCTCACATACAAGGCTCTTAATGGACAGGCACCAGTATATCTCAAAGAACTCATTGAGCCCTATAAACCAGCCAGAACACCATTGCGTCCACAGTATGAAAAAATGCTTACGGCTCCAGGAAACCCCAAAAAAATTAGAACAGGAGGCAGAGCATTTAAGTTTCAGGCACCTCAGCTGTGGAACCTTCTCCCAGTCTCAGTCCGTGAAGCAGACACACTCTGTATATTTAAGACTAGACTAAAAACCTTTCTCTATGATAAAGCCTATAGCCGAAGTGTATAGACTCAGTCACCCTATAGTCATCCTCTCTCCCCTCCCCTCCCCACCTCCCCCCCTTTTCCTCTCTCCTCTCGTCCTCTCTCTTCTCGTCCTCCCTTTGGTTGTGTGGGTTTGTGTCCCATTGGTACAATCGTAATTAACCCTGTACGGATTCACGCTCTAGTAAGGCCTGCCACTAATTCTACAACCGGGGACCTGCTCCCCGGAGTTTATTTTATTTCCCACGTCGCAGGTCCATGGACTGCCACTACGGACCCCCAGCTGCGGCTCAAGACTGTGACTGCGGACCGGGCCTCTCCATGGAGCACGACCGTGGATTTCTACTACACTACACTATACCACTACACTATACTGTATATTATCTTAACATTCTTATATTATACCATTATATACTGCATACACACTATTGCTGTACTATATTATATTATCATATACTATCTTACACTATTATATTTGCTACTATTGTTATTGTTACTACTTGCACTGTATCTCTTTCTGTCTCTCCTCTGTCTGTCTTTCCCGCTCTCTCTCTTCTTTCCCCCGACACGGTCGAGGCAGAAGGCCGCCACCCTAGAGCCTAGGGTCTGCCTGACGTTTCTTCCAGTTAAGAGGGAGTTTTTCGTTGCCACTGTCGCAAAATTGCTTGCTCAGGGTGGGATGTCGGGTCTGAATTGAATTGGTTGTCAAAGGGGGGACCAGGGGTCCTTAAGGGGATTCCAGAGGGTCCACAGCAAAATTTGTTTAGCATCAAAATCAGTGTAACCAGTTGAAACCTATACATTGGCTATTTCAGCAGATCTACAAGCTCACAGGTTGTCGCATTGCGACGCGTTGTGAGCTTGTAGATCTGCTATTTTCAAATAGCCAATGCATATACTTAGGTTTAAACTGGTTACACTGATTTGGCTATTTTCTGTTTTCAAAACATATTTTTTTGTATTTTTTAAAATTACTTATAACTACATTTTATTTTGGGGGTACTTAACATGAAAAGGTTTGAGAACAACTGGTCTAGAACAGCTCTGACAGCTGGGTAGCCACAGTCTTTACAGATTGTTTGACACTGGACATCTACAACAGCAAAGCTTTGAAAAATATAACACATCATATCTTGTGTTGGAAAAAAAGTGTACATTTGTAAAAAAAAAGAAGAAAGTCTCCTGGTGGCGCTATAATAGGGCAATGTTCAAAGGGTGGCATTTGTTCCTCAACGTAGTGCAAATGTGCGTGCAAAGTTTCACCGCAATCGGACGCTGGGTTCATGATTTGCGGCATTTTGTTCAAAACGGGTCACTCCTGCAAACTTTAGATGTCAATCTTAGCCAATCAAGATGGAATATGAAAAATCAAACAGATCCGTCTTGATCACATGACTATAGAGATCATGTGTACCGATTTGCGTGAAATTTGGATAGAATGTGAAGGCTTAAAGAAAGAATTTGTTTCACATAAGCCGGCCTCCAGGTGGCGCTATGAAAGGCAAATGTGTAAAATACAGGGCAAAGGTTTTTCCTTGGCCTCTAGAGATTGTGCATACAAAGTTTTACACAGATCGGTGCAGTTATAGGTAAAAACACGAATCAACACGTTATAGTGCGATGAGGCTGATTAGAAAAATTTCAAATGGCATTTCTTCCTCGGCCTAATGGGAATGTGTGTGCAAAATGTCAAGGAAATTGCAGGCTGTGTTCATGATTTGAGGCATTTTTTTTTCAAACCGGAGCACTTCTGCAAACTTAGGAAGCCAATTTTTGCCAATCAGGATGGAATATGAAAAATCTGAAAGACTGGTTTCGTTTAATGAGTATAAAGATACGGTGTACCGATTTGCGAGATTTTTGGACAAAATCTGTAGGAGTACTGTCAAAAATGTTTTTTGCACAAATTGGCCTCCTGGTGGCGCTATAATAGGCCCATGTCAAAAAATTGGGGCAGAGGTTCTGCTGTGGCATCCATGGAGTGTGTGTGCGCAGTTTTGTTGCGATCAAGCCAACGGTGCCAGAGATTAGCTGTACACAGACAGAATGACGGACGGACACACGGGGGCCTTTCAGCCTGGCGGAGACAATGAAGTCTGCATTAAGTGAGGTTTGAACTGGCAACCTTGTGAGGCACACGCTTAAGCTAGAAGCCATTGGACCAACATACCTGACCTGGTGAATGAAGGCGAGAGAGAGAGAGAGAGAGAGAGAGAGAGAGAGAGAGAGAGAGAGAGAGAGAGAGAGAGAGAGAGAGAGAGAGAGAGAGAGAGAGAGAGAGAGAGAGAGAGAGAGAGAGAGAGAGAGAGAGAGAGAGAGAGAGACTAATGAGGAGTGAGTGAGGGCAGGTTTGATTATGGATTGACAGCAGGTGAGGTGGGTAGATCCAATCCATGGGAATAGGCCAGGTGGACTGTTGCTGTTGCTCACTTTCTACAAGAACATAATTATGTCAGAAAATTGACAAACAAATATTGTTAAGCATTTCATGTTATATTTAACAATTGCACATGTGTTCACTGATACAAGGAATGCAACTTTAATGAAACCTGCATCAAGTGAGGCTTGAACTGTCAACCTTGGTGTTATGAGGCATTCGTTTAAGGGAGAAGCCATTGGACCAACAGACAGAAATTGTGAAAAAAGAGATAAGACAGATGATACAGTTTCACGCAAATAGCTGAAAAATCCTGGGTTTAAGTATTTTTCAAACTGCTCAAAATTGCGGACAATCTAAGGGCGGAGCTTACTGGTCAACATGATAGATGTGTTCCTCATGAGTCAAGGCACATGTGTAAGCAGGTTTAATGGCTGTCGGCCAAACGAGGCATGACTTTTGCCTGTTTAAAGTTAGCATTTAAAAAAAAATGGTATAGCGCCCCCCTTTGACCAATTAGAGTAAGATTGGTTTCAGTGATATTTGGAATGACCCTCTACATTACCGCAAAGTTTCAAAGAAATGTGAGTCTGCATGTATGTGTTAGGGGCAGATGAATAATTGTCATAAAACTGCAATATTCATTGGCTCATTGAAGCTTCATTTTTTCACTTATGGAAAATCCGCTGCATCGTTTTGTCGGCATAGGTCCAAAGTTCATGTGTAAAACGTTTCGTGCAGATTACTCAAAAATCCCAGGAGGAGATTTTAACAGTTTTTCATATAATTCAAAATGGTGGGAGATCTAAAGGTCAGAGGTCTAAAGAAAACTGAAAGTAGCCGATCTACAAGCTCAGAAAACGTTGCTATCTGAAAAGTTGTGAGATTGTAGATCGGCTATTTTCACAATGAAGTATGTCATACATTAAAAGAGAGACAAAACTATAAGTAATATGCACAATAAGCCATAGAAACATAGAAGACTGAGCTTAAGGTCATGTTTTTTGCAATGCCACCTCTCACCCACAGAGAGAGAGAGAGAGAGAGAGAGAGAGAGAGAGAGAGAGAGAGAGAGAGAGAGAGAGAGAGAGAGAGAGAGAGAGAGAGAGAGAGAGAGAGAGACATGGAAACGGAATAGATTAGGATAAGGATAATTCCTTTAACAGGTCCGTTCATGAAAGTCCTTGCGGTCTTGTTTCCAATGAGGGCCTGTGAGCAATTAGGGGTTAAGAGTCTTGCTCAGGGACAAATTTCATTTCATCGACGCATTTGCTGGCCTGGCCTGGAATCGTACCTGGGGCAACTAGGGCCTCTGGCTCCCTAACCACTCAGCTATGGCCGCCCCTCAAGAGAGAGAGAGAGAGAGACATGGAAACTGAATAGATTGAAGAGAGAGAGAGAGAGAGACAGACATGGAAACAGAATAGATTGAAGAGAGAGAGAGACATGGAAACATAACAGATTGAAGAGAGAGAGAGATGGAAGCAAAATGGATTGATTGGACATCTCAACCTATTGCCATTAACAGGAATCGAACCCTAAACCTTCGGATTGACAGGCTGCAACACTACCTAGAGTGCTATAGCTTTGTCCAGGCTGAGGTTGTCTGTTGAAGATAAAAGTGAACCAGTGAAAGCAGCCGATCTACAAGCTCAGAAACATGTTGCTATCTGAAAAGTTTTGAGATTGTAGATCGGCTATTTTCAGAATGAAGTATGTCATACATTGCAAAAACATACCTTCTCAGATAAGCATTTCATGTTATCTTTATCAATTGCATATGTATTCATTAATACAGTCTTGTTGTTTGCAATGCACTTTAAATGAAGTCTCCATCAAGTGAGGCTTGAACCGGCAACCTTGATGTTGTGAAACATTCACTTATGCGGGAAGCCATTGGACCAACAGACCTGATCCAGTGAAAACGGAGGTCAGACAGATGATACCATTTCACGCAAATAACTGAAAAATCCTGGGTTTAAGTGTTTTTCAAACTGCTCAAAATTGCGGACAATCTAAGGGCGGAGAGAGAGACATGGAAACTGAATAGATTGAAGAGAGAGAGACATGGAAACATAATAGATTGAAGAGAGAGATAGATGGAAGCAGAATGGATTGATTGGACGTCTCAACCTATTGCCATTAACAGGAATCGAACTCTCAACCTTCGGATTGACAGGCTGCAACACTACCTATAGTGCTATAGCTTTGTCTAGGCTGAGGTTGTCTGTTGAAGATAAAAGTGAACCAGTGAAACCAGCCGATCTACAAGCTCAGAAACACGTTGCTATCTGAAAAGTTTTGAGATTGTAGATCGGCTATTTTCAGAATGAAGTATGTCATACATTGCAAAAACATACCCTCTCAAATAAGCATTTAATGTTATCTTTACTGTTTGCACATGTATTCATTGATACAGTCATGTTTTTTGCAATTCAATTTAAATGAGTCTGCATCAAGTGAGACTTGAACGGGCAACCTTGATGTTGTGAAACATTCACTTAAGCGGGAAGCCATTGGACCAACAGACCTGATCCAGTGAAAACGGAGGTCAGACAGATGTTACCATTTCACGCGAATAACTGAAAAATCCTGGGTTTAAGTGTTTTTCAAACTGCTCAAAATTGCGGACAATCTAAGGGCGGAGAGAGAGACATGGAAACTGAATAGATTGAAGAGAGAGAGACATGGAAACATAATAGATTGAAGAGAGAGATAGATGGAAGCAGAATGGATTGATTGGACGTCTCAACCTATTGCCATTAACAGGAATCGAACTCTCAACCTTCGGATTGACAGGCTGCAACACTACCTATAGTGCTATAGCTTTGTCTAGGCTGAGGTTGTCTGTTGAAGATAAAAGTGAACCAGTGAAACCAGCCGATCTACAAGCTCAGAAACACGTTGCTATCTGAAAAGTTTTGAGATTGTAGATCGGCTATTTTCAGAATGAAGTATGTCATACATTGCAAAAACATACCCTCTCAAATAAGCATTTAATGTTATCTTTACTGTTTGCACATGTATTCATTGATACAGTCATGTTTTTTGCAATTCAATTTAAATGAGTCTGCATCAAGTGAGACTTGAACGGGCAACCTTGATGTTGTGAAACATTCACTTAAGCGGGAAGCCATTGGACCAACAGACCTGATCCAGTGAAAACGGAGGTCAGACAGATGTTACCATTTCACGCGAATAACTGAAAAATCCTGGGTTTAAGTGTTTTTCAAACTGCTCAAAATTGCGGACAATCTAAGGGCGGAGAGAGAGACATGGAAACTGAATAGATTGAAGAGAGAGAGACATGGAAACATAATAGATTGAAGAGAGAGATAGATGGAAGCAGAATGGATTGATTGGACGTCTCAACCTATTGCCATTAACAGGAATCGAACTCTCAACCTTCGGATTGACAGGCTGCAACACTACCTATAGTGCTATAGCTTTGTTTAGGCTGAGGTTGTCTGTTGAAGATAAAAGTGAACCAGTGAAACCAGCCGATCTACAAGCTCAGAAACACGTTGCTATCTGAAAGGTTTTGAGATTGTAGATCGGCTATTTTCAGAATGAAGTATGTCATACATTGCAAAAACATACCCTCTCAAATAAGCATTTAATGTTATCTTTACTGTTTGCACATGTATTCATTGATACAGTCATGTTTTTTGCAATTCAATTTAAATGAGTCTGCATCAAGTGAAACTTGAACCGGCAACCTTGTGGTCGTGACGCACTCGCTTAAGGGAGAAGCCATTGGACCAACAGACAAGATCTGTGAAAAAGGAGATCACACAGATGATATCACGCAAATAGCTGAAAAATCCTGGGTTTAAGTGTTTTTCAAACTGCTCAAAATTGCGGACAATCTAAGGGCGGAGCTTACTGGTCAACGTGATACATGTGTTCCTCATGAGTCAAGGCACATGTGTAAGCAGGTTTAATGGCTGTCGGCCAAACGAGGCATGACTTTTGCTTGTTTAAAGTTTGCATTTAAAAAAAATCGCTATAGCGCCCCCCTTTGACCAATTGGAGTAAGATTGGTTTCAGTGATATTTGGAATGACCCTCAACATTACCGCAAAGTTTCAAAGAAATGTGAGTCTGCATGTATGTGTTAGGGGCAGATGAATAATTGTCATAAAACTGCAATATTCATTGGCTCATTAAAGCTTCATTTTTTCACTTATGGAAAATCTTTTGCACATGTTTGTCGGCATAGGTCCAAAGTTCATGTGTAAAACGTTTCGTGCAGATTACTCAAAAATCCCAGGAGAAGATAGGTTTTAACTGTTTTTCATATAATTCAAAATGGTGGGAGATCTAAAGGTCAAAGGTCAAAAGTCAGAGTGTGAAAGTTGTTGATCATGAGTAGACGCATATGTATATTGAAGTTTCATGGCTGTAGGTCAAACAGGGCATGAGTTGTACCTGTTCAAAGTTGGCATTTTGCTATAGCGCCACCTTTTGACGAAAGATTGTGAGAATTATTTCTTGATAGTTTTTCATGACCATCTACCATATGGCCAAGTTTCGTAAAAAGCGTATGCACGGTTCAGCCAGAACTGCGAAAAGTGGCAGAAGAAAAAAGAGGGGAACATTAAAACAGGTCCAGAGCTGAGCTCTGGCCCCGTAATAAGTGACCAGTTTCACCACTTGACAGGGGCTGCCCATGGCCCTTCCATGTGGAGAGTTCTGTCATCTGATTTTGTTAACGCATGTGCAAAACAATGTGCCGTCGGCCGACGCACATTGTTGCTTGTGCTGAACGAAATGCCAACCTTTGCCAACAGACTACCAGTCTGTTGCAGTCTGTTGTAGTCTGTTTGGTGGAGAGTCACCTTAAAGTGTGCTCCTCGGAGCACAGGTTCCCGCCAGGCCGTGTTGCCTACCCGGGCTGCCGATATGAAAGAATTGGGCTGGAGGTTTTTCCTTGGCCTAATGTGAATGTGCGTGCAAAGTTTCAGCAATCATGATTTGTGGCAATTTGTGCAAACGCAAAGTTTTGAGCCAATGACAACCAATTGGAGTGGAATATGAGACATCTGACAGGTACATATTCATCACATGATTACAGAGATATGGTGTGTCAATTTGGGTGAGGTTTGGACAAAATCGGTATGAGTAGTAGCAAAAACTGTGTTTTGCAAAAGAAAAACGCAACATGGCGGAAAACTTGTCAGATGGAAATGTCCATGGCTAATTTTGGGAGTTGCGTAATGATCCAAGAGGAATGCAAGGGAAAATATTTGTGATTGTGTGACCTACGGTTCAAGAGTTATTGGCTAAAACGTGAATCTGGCTGTTATAGTGACATCATGAGGCCCATTTGAAAAAATAGGGGGCATTTCTTCCTTGGCCTAGTGGGAATGTGCGTGCAAGGATTCACAGCAATCAGAGCGTTCATGATTTGAGGTATTTTGTTCAAAATGGGCCACTCCATGTTTTTAAAAAGGCAAAAACAAAACATGAACAACTAGAAAAAGTGCTCCTCGGAGCACAGGTCTCCGCCAGGTCATGTACGTTATTGTGGCCTCCTGGTGGCGCTATAATAGGCCAATGTGAAAAGGGTGTCAATTCTTCTTAGGCCTTTCACGGCAATCGGACACTGTATTCATGATTTGAGGCATTTTGTTCCAAAAATGTGTTTTGCTAAATTAGACCTGGTGGTGGCTCTATAACAGGCCAATGTGAAAAGGGTGCCATTTCTTTCTCGGCTTAGCGGGAATGTGCGTGTGAAATTTTACGGAAATCGCATGCTGCGTTCATGATTTGAGGCATTTTGTTCAAAACATCCTGCAAACTTTGGAAGCTAACCTTAGCCAATGAGGATGGAATATGGACAATCGGACAGATCCGTGTTGATCAGATGACTATAGAGATACTGTGTACCGATTTGCATGACGTTTGGATAAAATCTGTAGAAGTAAATGGGTTTTGCACAAATCGGCCTCCTGGTGGCTCTTTAACCCATGTGAAAATGCTCTGTGTCAGTCAAGCTCTGGAGATCTGCACTCAGAGGAGTGCACATTTCCAGTATTTAAAATATGCTGTAGGCCTTATAAATATGATCATTAAACCATTTTTTTAATAATTAGCAAAATGCATAGTGTGCGTCATCATCATATTCGTGCCACAAAAAAACATAAAATTAAATGTGTTTTGTGATTGTGTACAATTACAAACTCACACCTGAATCAAGAGAATCAAGAATCAGCTTTATTGTCACATCACTGGTTTACAGGTGTAAAGATGTATAGGTCAAATAAATGTTTGCATAAGCGCATTTTAATGTTATTTTTTTCAGAAAGGGGGAAGAAATAAAAGGAGGGGGGAGAGCAGAGAGAAAAAATCATTAAAGATGTCAAAGTCAAAGAACCTCCAAACAATATTGTTTTTAAAAACTATAACTTCAACATATTATTTTGGACATCTTTCATCATCGTTTCAATCTTGGAGAATATGCTGAGAAAAATGAATCGTAAGATAACCCTAAACCTGTGCCTCAGACAAGGCAATCTCTTGACTGGTGGTCCCTGGGTTTGTGGAAGTGTTGGTCTGAGGCAGCCCTTCAGTGAAAGCGTTCTCCAGCTTTCGAAATGAACGAATTGCCAACCGTTCTCCAACTTTTAGGACAGTAAAAGTTCCTAAAACTTCATTCTTGAAATCCTGACCCATGAACACGTACAACAGCGGGTTCAGGCAGCTGCTGATATATGCCAGGCAGAAAACTATGATGACCACCTGTGCTAAAATACGAGGAGTTTCACTGTGACCTGCCTCCATTATGAAACGACTTAGTTGCAAGATGTGATAGGGGGCCCAGCACAGAAAAAATGTGGTGATAACAGCTGCTATGATTTTGAAGGGGCGACCTGATTGGCTGGCCAGAGAGCGATTCCTCCTGAGCCGGTAGATGATGACAGAATAGCAGGAGACGATGACGGTGAAAGGGACCACAAATCCCATGAGGAAGCGAGTGATGATTATGGCCCGAGTTCGAAAAATAATCAACTGAAACACTGTGGGCGTATTGTCATTAGTGCGTGCAAATTTGTAGACGCACGTGGTGATGTCCTTATCAGGGAAGGAGATTGTGTCCTTAAAGATAAAGTTATGGGAGCTGAGAGCCAAGGCCAGTACCCAGACACCCAGACTCACACAAGACGCCTTTCTGATGCTGAGGTGGTTCTTGGCCCACACTGGCCACACCACACATACACATCTGTAAATACTGATGACCATCAGACTGTAGACACTGGCATACATGTTCAGGAAGAGAACAGTGCTGTTCAGTTTGCACATGAATGTGCCAAAAGGCCAGTGGTCGTCCAGAGCTTTTTCTGTGATTCTCAGGGGCAGGAATGCTGTGAAGAGGAAGTCGGCCACAGCGAGGTTGAGGTACAAAACAGTGTTGATGGTTTTCTTCATTTTGAAGCCCGTCACCCAGATGACAACTCCATTCCCCAGCACGCCGAGCACAACGACCAGGCTGTAAATGACGAGAGACAGGATCTTGACAGATTTTTCGAGTTCAGCCTTGGCATATATATTTGGTATATATGGTGGAGGTTCTTCATAATCGTAGTCAAAGTGATCAGACGAATTCAGCTGCAGGGTTTCATTGGTTGTGGTTATCATCTCAATTGTCCTAAAAGAAAAGGTACATGCTTTGTTTTATCACACCATGTCTTAATTTCTACCTGCATGTATTATTATCCTGTAGGTAAGCAAGACTTTATAACCATTTATAATGGCGTAAATACTAGTTACTAGTAACGCTAACATAAACTCATGATACAATGCTATATCACGATTCACGATAACAAGTCCATGATACAATATTTATCCCCCCCCAAAAAAATGACTGAAATGTGTAGGACACAACTTTTCATTTCACATTTGTGTGTCATAACATGAGCTGTGAGTGTAAAGGTACACACTACGTAACTTTTTTTTCTCTTTCACGACGGTACCATGTCAGACTATATGCGATTAAAGAGGAATAAATCCTTGGCGTTTCTTTGTCGGAAGACTGGCCGCACTACAAGATGGGGCGTCAGTGGCTCAGGAGGTAGCGATTTGGATATATTTTGGATTTTGAAGTCCTGAATGGAAACACTTAGTTTTAAGGTTGAAGGAGATTTTTGGGCTTTTATGAAAAAATTAAATGCCCAAATGGGTGATGGAAACACTTGCTCAATACGTTTCGAGGTATAAAGCATTGAACTCACATGATGACTATCGATTTTGCACAGTTGTAACTTAATATTTGTATTACAATTAGTATTATAATTAGGCCTATTATAAGTATAACCCACGTCAGTTTGAATACATTCCCACGTCAAACCAAAAACATTTCCGAACGCACGCCTGATTTATAGTAAACCACAAAAAGAGCGGTCCCACACTTGTAGATCAGCAATACTCTGTGCCAGCCATGTGCATGTTTACCATATATGTCAGCACAGCCGTCTGTGTTCATATTTCGCATTGTCTGCTAAGGTTTCTTACATGATTATGTTTTAAAAATGTGAATCTGTAAAATCTGATCACCGCCAAGACGCTCATCTCCCTCCGCTGCTGGTCGAAAAATAAAATAGATACCTATCATACTGTAGTAGGCCTACCGTCGCACAACCATGATAATGCAAAATATATCATAATTTTTGCACGATAATGACAGTATGCTTATTACTAAATACAGCTGATGAAACATTTCAAACATTGACATTTACCAACTCTTAATAAAAGGTAACCAAGTGTTAAATAGCTCTATATTCTGATAGCAATCATTAATAGACTGTTTAGATAAGGAGAGAAATAAAGAAAAGAAAATATACCTGTTTCAAAGTGTTGAAGAGACGTCAGCCAGACAACTGTCTTGTTCAAACTGTGGTCAGTGAGGAGCTCACTGTGGGAGGTGTCCTAGCGTTGCTGTCAGGCAGAAACATGCTATCTTCATATTGAACATTTTTTGTATATTCATTCCCTATTTTGTCATACTGCAGTGTCACACACAAGTTATGAAACAGCTTTGATCTGCTTGTGCTATTTTTTGAAACTTTTTAAAGTGAAAATTCAAGCGGTTATGTGTGTCTGTGGGTTCTATAAATATTGAACCAATGAAAAGTATTAAAGTAATAAGTAATACATAATAACAACATTGGATCAATTGAAACAGGTTATTTTTTTCTATTTCCTGAAAAGTAACACTTTTGGACATACAAAGTTTCCACCAACCCAGCCAGATGTAATGTTTACATTAATAAGATACAGCATTTTCCAGACCCAGATATCAGTGACCTAAGCTAATGCTACAAGAAAACTATAGTCTGTGAGGCAGGACCCCAAATTTGGGCCATGGGTACCATCTGGGGGGAATCTGATAGTGATTTTTGGGAAGGTATACACCCCTAGTGCTCGAAAATATATGATAACATTGCAGCGGTGGTGGCTTTCTGTGTGTTATCACTCCATTCACAACCCCATGCCATAAAACACTTTTCAAAATTACAGATAGAACCGAATGTTTTATAAGCTCAGACAAAAAGTTGTTAAAATTAGCAACTCTAGAAATGTCATCTATTACTGGCAGTGGCAACATATATTGACTACATTACACAAGGCGTACTTCTGTTTTCATGAAGGATGTCCATACACAGTCCACACACCACAGTCCAGTCCACACACCACAACTAGTCGCAACTTGCAACCATGTTGCAAGAAATTGCAGCAGTCTGGAAATGGTTGCAAGTAGTTACAAGTATTGCAGTTGCAACTTTTTTGCGTTGCGAATCATTGGTGTGGAGTGTGCTGGCCTTTACATAAAGGTTCCCACTGTAAATACCATGTTTACATACACAGATTCTAAGGAAATGTATCATGATATTCAATAAACATAATTTAGTGTGTGTAATACATAGGATAACTTTTACTTTACCATTACATACATGAATATCACCTTTGCAGCTGTTGCTTTTTTCACAACAGTTGTTTACATACAAAGCACCTCTATGGCTTGCAGAATTGCTAATTCATTCATTCATTAATTTTTGGACCTACAGTAAGTGGGACTAATCAAACATCACGCAGGTTCCACCCCCAGTTCATGTAGTCCGTAAGCTAGGACCTCAAATTTACCATCTAGGGGGAATAATTCTCATAGTGATTTTTGGGAAGGTACTGTATACACCCCTAGTGCTAGAAAATATGTGATAATATTGCAGTAGTGGTAGATTTGTATGTGTTATCAATCCATTCATACAGTAACACCATGCCAAAACACACACATTTTTGTTGCGTTGCGCCGTGTTGTGAGCTTGTAGGTCTGAGGTCTGAAAAAAGCAGATGTACACACACCACGTGTGGCCCATTATATGGTCGCATATGAATTCATGTATTACTGTAAGTAACTGTGGAATAACATTCTTACCTAATGATATATTACATAGGTTAAGTCATAGTTACTTCAACATTAATTGATGAGGAAGACAAGGAATTCATGATGAATTTATGATTAAATGATGCTTAAATAATGTATTAGTTCATGTGTTAAATTAAGCGTTAATTACGTGTATGAATGCGCCCTAGATAAGCCAGTGTTACTGGTTAGTCTTTTAGGTAAAAGAAAAGAAGCAGGATGTGAGTTTTCAATGAGTCTAACATGGTTTCATGTTTGCCCCTCATATTAATTTACAAGAATGGACGGTAGAAGCACTTTTAGCTGCTTACACTTTATTCAACTTTTACATAGAACGTAGCATAACATTTACACCCTGGGGGTGTTTGATGTTGAATGGGCTTATATAGGAGGGCGTGTCTGATCAAATGGATATCATTAAATCGACATAGCAATTGTATTAATGTGTTCATGATGTATGAATGATTGTCACAAGCTGGACGTGTTTCAGACAAGATGCCACAGACGAATACTAAGAATATTCTGGCCCATGACCGTCTCCAATGAAAACCTTTACCGGAGCACAGGCTTGACCCCACTGTCAAGTATCATCAAGCTCAAAAGATGGATGTGGATAGGTCACGTGTGCAGAATGGACCCAAGTGCCATCCCAAGGGTAGCCATGAGATGGACACCACCAGGGAAGAGAAAAAGAGGCCGACCCAAAGAGACCTGGAGAAGATCTGTGGAGAAAGAGATGAAAGAACTTGGATGGACCTGGGGCCAAGTGCAGCACTGGGCAGTAGACAGACAACATTTCCAGTATTTAGAATACACTGTAGGCCTTATAAACATGATCATTAAACCATTTTGTAAATAAATAGCAAAACGCATAGTGTGCATCATCATCATATTCCTGCCACAAACAAACACAAAATTAAATGTGTTTTGTGATTAATGTGTACAATTACAAACTCAAACCTGAATCAAGATAATCAAGAATCAGCTTTATTGTCACATCACTGGTTTACAGGTGTAAAGATGTAGGTCAAATAAATGTTTGCATAAGCACCAGCATTTTATTAAAATTTTTTCAGAAAGGCGGAAGAAATAAAAGGAGGGGGGAGAGGGAGAACAGGGAGAAAAATCTAACATTAAAGATGTCAAAGTCAAAGAACCTCCAAACAATATTGTTTTTAAAAACTATAACTTCAACACATTATTTTGGACATCTTTCAATTTTTGTGCATATTAAAATGAATCCAAAGATAACCCTATACCTGAGCCTCAGACAAGGCAGTCTCTTGACTGGTGGTACCTGGGTTTGTGGAAGTGTTGGACTGAGGCAGCCGTTCAGTGAAAGCGTTCTCCAGCACTTTTAGGACAGACCTACGAACTTCATTCTTGAAATCCTGACCCATGAATACGTACAAAAGCGGGTTCAGGCAGCTGCTGATATATGCCAGGCAGAAAACTATGATGATCACATGTTCCAGTGTTTCACCGTCACCTGCCGCCATTATCAACCGACTTAGTTGCAAGATGTGATAGGGGGCCCAGCACAGGAAAAATGTGGTGATAACAGCTGCTATGATTTTGAAGGGGCGACCTGATTGGCTAGCCAGAGAGCGATTCCTCCTGAGCCGGTAGATGATGACAGAATAGCAGGAGACGATGACGGTGAAAGGGACAACGAATCCCATGAGGAAGCGAGGAAGAGTGATGATCATGTCCCCAAATCGAAACTAATCAGTGCGTGCAAATTTGTAGACGCACATGGTGATCCTTCCGTCCTTATCACAGGTGTCCTTAAAGATGAAGTAAGGTGAGCTGAGAGCCAAGGCCAGTACCCAAACACCCAGACTCACACAAGATGCCTTTCTGATGCTGCGGTGGTTCTGGGCCCATACTGGCCACACCACACAAACACATCTGTCAATACTGATGACCAACAGACTGTAGATGCTGGCGTACATGTTCAGGAAGAGAACGGTGCTGTTCAATTTGCACATGAATCTGCCAAAAGTCCAGTGGCCGTCCAGAGCTCTTTCTGTGATTCTCAGGGGCAGGAATGCTGTGAAGAGGAAGTCGGCCACAGCGAGGTTGAGGTACCAAACGGTGTTGACGGTTTTCTTCATTTTGATGCCCGTCGCCCAGATGACAACTCCGTTCCCCAGCACGCCGAGCACAAAAACCAGGCTGTAAATGACGAGGAACACAATCTTGACGGATCTTTTTGGTTCAGCATGTTCATCCTCTCCTGATTGCCTCCTGATTGCATAATCGTAGTCATCGTAGTAATCGTAATCGTCATAGTTGGAGTCACCTGACCCAGACGAATCCAGCAGCTGGGTTTCATTGGTTGTGGTTATCATCTCAATTGTCCTGAAAAAAAAAGGCACATGCTTTGTTTTATCACACCATTTATTCCATGCGATTATAGTGGAATAAATCCTTGGCGTCTCTTTGTCGGGAGACTGGCCGCACTACAAGATGGGGCGATTCCCGGCTCCTCCTGGCTACTTGTCGAAGTGTCCTTGAGCAAGACACTGAACCCCTAACTGCTGCCGATGAGCAGGTTGGTGCCTTGCATGGTTTCCACCGCCAGCGGTGTGTGAATGGGTAAATGTGAAATAGGCCTACATTGTAAAGCGATTTGGAGAAAAGCGCTAAATTAATGCAGTCCATTCAAGATCAATAATCGTTTGCCTTTTTCTATGACGCTGCGCTAGATTGGGGAAGCGGTGAGAAATATTGTGCAATCTGCAGTGCATATGCATACTGTATTATAGAATCATTCAGAAGCACACTGCCAGTGGATGATTTTATTTTGCACTCTATAGCTACCCAACTGGGTTTCCATCAACCAGTTTTAATGCATATTTTGGATTTTGAAGTCCTGAATGGAAACACAAATGGGTGATGGAAACACTTGCTCAATACGTTTCGAGGTATAAAGCATTGAACTCACATGATGACTATCGATTTGCACAGTTGTAACTTAATATTTGTATTACATTTAGTATTATAATTAGGCTTATTATAAGTACTAGATCATACCTGTCGGGGGATATGAGCACCCAAAGTATGTGCAGTGTGGGTTATGCGCTGTGCAGTATATCAGGGATGGAAAGTGACTTTGTACTTGGTACCTGCAACACTTCCAACACACACACGCGCGCGCGTCCTGCTCATAAACAGAGCCAACAGCCGGAGCCGTACCCCATCGCGAACACACACACACACGCACACGCACACACGCACACGCACACACACACACACACACACACACACACACACACACACACACACACACACACACACACACACACTTCCTCACGGTATGCATATGCTAATGATCAATGGCCATGTGCAAGTGCAGAGCTATTGCTTAAGCTACTGAGGAGAACCAAGCAAGATTGACTGACTGACTGACTGACATTTCTAAAAGGATAACCCACGTCAGTTTTAATACATTCCCACGTCAAACCAAACACATTTCCTAACGCACGCCTGATTTATACTAACCCACAAAAAGAGCGGTCCCACACTTATAGATCAGCAATCCTTGGAGCAAGCCATGTGCATGTTTACCATATGTCAACAGTCTGTGTTCATATTTTACACTGTCTGCTAAAGTTTCTTACATGATTATGTTTTAGAAATCAGTGAATCTGTACAATCTGATCGCCGCCAAAACGCTCATCTCCCTCTGCTGCTGGTCAAAAAATATAATAAATACCTATCATACTGTAGTAGGCCTACCGTCGCACACGCATGACATTGCAAAGAATATTAGGGCTGCATGGGACTTTAACTGATTAATTTCAGTTAATTAATTACAGACAAATAAGGTGATTAAAACATTTTATTGCATTTTAATTTTAATCTCGCTTATTTCTATCAATATGGACAATATGGATTAACTAAATTGTTGGTTATGTTATGGTTATGTTAAGCAACAGAGAGTTTTGTTTTTGTCTTTATTTTTATTTCTCTAACGGTCAGGGTTTCCACTGCTCGGGATTGAACTTGAAAGTATTGTTTTTTACTTGTGCTTAAGTTCACGGAAGGTCCTTGAATTTATATAGGCTACCTGAATCTCTGAATATATTCCTAAAATTGCTGCAGTTTATGGTAAAACTTGCACTGATCTGTTGGTCTGTTTAGTCCCACCTTGATAAAAAAAAAAAAAAAAACTATATTTTGTTGCTTAAACTTATGTATTTACTCATCGATTCACTCATATATACCGAAATCTCTTTTAATTGAAAAGAAATTGCTTCTCAAATATTGATATGTGATTAAACATGCGATTAATTTTGATTAATGAATTACAAAGACTAATTAGATTTTTTTTAAATGTAATCGATCCCAGCCCTAAAAAATATATATCATGTTTTT
This sequence comes from Gymnoscopelus braueri, assembly GCF_963280865.1. Lineage (NCBI taxonomy): Eukaryota > Metazoa > Chordata > Actinopteri > Myctophiformes > Myctophidae > Gymnoscopelus > Gymnoscopelus braueri. The sequence goes on from NC_137613.1 coordinate 44,988,659, forward strand.
TGCACAATAATGACAGTATGCTTCTTACTAAATACAGCTGATGAAACATTTACCAACTCTTAATAAAAGGTAGCCAAGTGTAAAATAGCTCTATATTCTGATAGCAATCATTAATAGACTGTTTAGATAAGAAACAAAGAAAATAAAGACAATAAAATATACCTGTTTCAAAGTGAGACGTCAGAGAGAGACGTCAGCCAGACAACTGTCTTGTTCAAACTGTGGTCAGTGAGGAGCTCACTGAGGTGTCCTATCGTTGCTGTCAGGCAGAAACATCTTCATGTTTAACATTTTCTTTATATATTAATTCCCTACTTTGTCATACTGCAGTGTCACAAGCAAGTTATAAAACAGCCTAGATCTGTTGTTTGTGCTATTTTTGAAACTTTTTAAAGTGAAAATTGTGTGTTTGTGGGTTTTATAAATATTGAACCAATGAAAAGTATTAACTCTTTGACTGCCGTCGACGCGTTATCGAGTCAATTGCTAGTTTGTCCACTTGGTGCGTTAGACGCGCTGATAGCTTTTTCATTGTTTAATCTGTGATCGCGCTGTTCTGTGTATTTTTCACCATCAATTTCGCTTTCCGTTTACTTCACACTCACCCGGATCCGGACCCATGACGCAGATTCCGTTTCCGGTTCTCTAGAAGCCTGAAAGTGTCATTTTAGACCAAAAGTTGTTAAATTTAGCGACTCTAGAAATGTCATTACTGGCAGTGGCAACATATATTGACTACATTACACAAGGCGTACTTCTGTTTTCATGAAAGATGTTGAGGCCAGTCCATGCCAGGCCATTCATTCATTTTTGGACCTGCAGTAAGTGGGACAAATCGAACATCACGCAGGTTCTACCCCCAGTTCATGCAGTCCATAAGCTAGGACCCCAAATTTACTAGGGGGAATAATTCTCATAGTGATTTTTGGGAAGGTACTGTATAAACCCCTAGTGCTAGAAAATATGTGATAATATTGCAGCAGTAGTAGCTTTCTATGTGTTATCAATCCATTCATAACACCATGCCAAAACACACATTTCAAATTTAGCCTATACTATACCTGTATTTATAAAACCAAAGCATTCTACAAACAGATGATTCTCTTATTATTGATCCTTACTTTTGAAAAATGGTGTGCATAGCCCAGACTATATGTTCTCTATTAATTACTGGCAGTGACAACATAGTGACTATACATTACACAAGATGTACTTATGTTTTCAAGATGTCACACAAAGGTTTCCTCAGTAAATAACCTAAACATGTAATACCATGATTATAAGATGCATAGATTCTAAAATGACACCGATGCTTTCCCGGATTGAATGGTTAAGTAGCAATAGCAATTATTTTACTATTACATATTTGCAGCAGCTTTTCACCAGCAATTGTTTACATGCATAGCACCTCTATGGCTGGCAAAATCGCTAACCCGTACCACTGTACCACAAGCTTGTAGATCTACTATTTTCAACCATTTGAGTACTTTTACTTTTAGCACTTAAAGTATATTTAGATAATATATTGAAAACCCTTTACTCAAGTGACATTTTGAACACAGGCCTTTTAGTTGTAACAGTATTTGTATATTGTGGTATTGCTACTTTTACTTAAGTAAAATATCTGAGTACTTTTTCCACCACTGTAGAGATAAAACATGGCATCAAATGGGGGTCTGTGGCCTAGTGCATATCAAAACGGGGGGTTGAGAATCAGTGGTGTAGCGGCACGTTCATGACGTCCATGAATTTCAGGGTTTTGTCAGATGTGTCTGCGGAGGCGCAGTCATTCGTGCAGCGCGAGTACAAGAGGGGTGAGAGGACGCAGCCCTGTGGGACGCCCGCGCTGAAGGACATGGGGTCGGACAGATGGCCGCCCATGGCCTCACAAATTGCTTCCTTCCTGTCAGGGCCTTGGTGATCCATTGACAGGTGTGTTGAAGACAGTGCTGGAAAGTACACGTATACTCAAGTACTGTACTTGAGGCAGTGAGTCACATACAGTATCAAATACAACAAATAGGCGTGCACACACAGCGCGCGCCCAAGGCTCGTGGAGGACACTGGTTCCCAAACTTTTCTGGATCAGGGCCCACTCGAAAAAACCCTGAAAGCGTTCGCGGCCCACATGCATTTTCAAGAGCATGTTTGTTTAAACTATCAATCAATCTATTGTGTTCCGGCTTGAATGAATGGAACTACTTTATTTATTTATCTGTATCACAATGAAAACAAATTTTTCAAGGTTTCAAAGAGGAAACATGTATATGTAAATATGTAAATATATATATATATATTTTCCTTTTTAATATTAATGTTATATTGCCAATTATTTGGAGGGCCACTTGCAATATCCTTTGACTTTGACATCTTTATTGATAATGTAACATATGTACACATATGTAAAAACCTACATACATCGACCCACTACTATCAAAAGGATGGCTTCCTTCCACTACAAATTCCTTTTTTTGAATTTGTAGTGAGGAGTGAATGAATGAGTGAGTAAGTATGACTGTGTCCTCACGGCGGGCCCCACTCCACAGGTTGGGAGTCACTGGTGTAGGAGACGATGCAATGAGGATGGGGGGGTTGGCGGTAGGGAGAGGGGGGGGGGGGGGGGCAGCCATATGGCGGCTGACAGCAGAGAAGGGGGCAAGGCTGACAGGGCCATGGGAGTGCAGGGATGGCAGGCGGGGAAGGGAAGAGGAAATCACACTGGAAGGACAGCATGGTCCCCTTCTGCCAAGGCAGAAGGCTGCGGTGACGACCTGCACGCGCACACACGCGTGTGTGTGTTTGTGTGAGTGTGTGTGTGTGTGTGTGTGTGTGTGTGTGTGTGTGTGTGTGTGTGTGTGTGTGTGTGTGTGTGTGTGTGAGTGTGTGTGTGTGTGTGTGTGTGTGTGTGTGTGTGTGTGTGTGTGTGTGTGTGTGTGTGTGTGTGTGTGTGTGTGTGTGAGTGTGTGAGTGTGTGGCTGGGTGACTGACAGTGCTGCTGATTGGATCCAACGTGGAGGACAATGTCCTGACAGCGCTGATGCCACCGAGTCTGGAGAGAGAGAGAGAGAGAGAGAGAGAGAGAGAGAAGGGGGGGGAGACAAAGAGTGGGATGGAAAGAGAGAGACAGAAAGAGATAGAAAGAGAAAGAGAGAGAGTCTGTCCCTGGTGTGCATCTGTGTTTGTGTGGCACGTGAGTGTACGCGTGTGCACGTGGTTGTGCGTGTGCGTGTGCGTGTGCGTGCGCGCGCATGCGCGTGTGTGTGTGCGTGTGTGCGTGCGTGCGTGCGTGCGTGCGTGCGTGTATATATGTGTGTGTGTGGCCCAGCATGGGTGTCAGTCAGCCAGGCATCCGTCCAGGCAGCCAGCCATGCATTGTGGGGTCCTGGGTGAGTGTGTGTACCAGCTGGGTACAGCAGGTGCAGCGCTGGCCCCTGGCGCCCGCCACCCCCTGGCCGTCCCATTACCGCTGGCCCGCGGGCGCCCTCAGTCAACTGCCACTTGCTACCGGATCAATATTAACTCTGCCGGGAGGACAACATGTCATTCCACCAGTGAGGGAGAGGTCACGCTCACCCAGCGCTAGGCAAGCAGCAGGTACAAACCGCTGTCACTGTCCCGGAATGTGTGCTGTAGCCCTCCCCCTCCTCCCTCCCCCTGTCCCCCTGTCCCCCTGTCCCCCTGTCCCCCCACCCGCCACATAGGCAGAATCAAAGTTAGGTGTGACCGTACCCTATAGGCCTGTTTTATACTTCGTCATACAAAGGTGTTGCGCAGCGAAGATACTTTGTATCTAGATCTGCTATTTTTTGAAAGTTTTTGAACATTTTGCAAACATACGGATGCCATGTGCATCATAGTGTAGCGTGGCATTTAAAAAAATGGCTTTACATTGGATGACATAGTGTAGCATGGCATTTTTTCTATGGTTTTACATTGGGTGATAAAGTGTAGCATGCCATTGTTTTTCTACGGTTTTACATTGGACGACATAGTGTATTATGGCATTTCTTTATGTTTTTCCCATTGGACTGTAAATAAAGTACTTTACAATGTGCATTACATTCACCCTTTCACATACACACACACAATCACACACTGACGGTTCGGTGTCTTGCTCAAGGACACTTCGACACTAACAACACAAGGGGAGCCGGGGATCGATTCCCAAGCGGCCGCTCTACCTCCTGAGCCGCTGCCGCCCCCTTATTATCAAGTGACATACGTGTCTGCCCAGGGTGACATCTAGACCTTCTCAGGTGACAACTACATCTTGGCTGCAGGAGGGGCTTTTGTAAGTCCACAGCTTCAAGGACACACAGCTACGGCTCAGCTGTGTGTGGACTTACAAAAGTACTGGACGTACGTATCACTTCTGCTTTTTATTCTTCACTCTCACTGAACCTCCACTTAAACCAGTTTGTTGCTGTCGGGCACAAACCTCCCATCTCTCCATGTTTTAAATGTTTTTTTTTTATAAATTAACCCATTCAATCCGGGAACGCATACTGTGTCATGGAGTGGCCCGTTTTGAACAAAATGCCTCAAATCTTGAACGCAGCATTCGATTGGCGTGAAACTTTTCTCGCACATTCGCACTACGTTGAGGAACAAATGTCACTCTTTTAACATTGCCTTGTTATAGTGGCACCAGGAGGCTGATTTTTGAAAAAAAAAAAAAATATGATCCTACAGATTTTGTCCAAACATCACGCAAATCGGTACACATTATCTCTATAGTCATGTGATCAAGATGGATCTGTCCGATTCGTCATATTCCATCAACATTGCTGGCCCACAATAACCTACCTGACCTGGCGGAGACCTGTGCTCCGCGGAGCACTTTTTCTAGTTTATAGTGAAGTCACAACTGAATGTTGGGGGCGGGGCAGATTTAGCTGTTCAAATACCTTTTCCCAACATTTATAAAACATATTTATTGTTTATGGGGATGCCAAATTTTAACATAAGTTTCACATTCTTTGAATATCCAACATTTAACATGATTTGTTCCAAGCCATGCCTTCAAATGCTTAAACGCTTTATGTCTTAAAACAGTTTAGGTCTTCATCAGGCTCGATTTGCCTGATGAAGACCTAAACGGTCAAAACTTTGTCGTTTTAATACATTTGTTTGGGAGCTACAATCCAGTGTGCACTGAGAGGACAGATTGACTTCTCTAAAATGATCTGTTGCCCTGTCTTTTAAGTAGTGGCACAAAAGTGATAGGGTTCATAATGACTTGCAGTTAGCGACCCTCCCCCACACACCCCAACCCCCCAAAAAAAAAAAAACACATCAGCAACAAGCCACCAGCATTTCACAACGTTTCGGAAACACCTGCGCGACTCCGAGCGTTCTGTCAGCGCTCGTTTGACTGATCGCCCACGTTAACGCGGCGGGCGAACTCTTAATGGCTGCTTTGTACCTTTTCACGTGCGGGTTCACTTTAGAGCCGCTCTTAATTCAAAACAGGGATCCTCAATTATGCAACGTTCTCATTTACATATGCTAATTAGGATCATATTAATTATCTTGAAATTGGGTAATTAGCCAATCTCAATTAAGGCATTGTTCATTACACTAAATGCACGGGAAAGGTGTTTGAAGTTCTTTTTTCCCCCTGTGCCTCTGTGTGTGTGTGTGTGTTGTGTGTGTGTGCGTGTGCATAGAGGAGTGTGAGAGAGAGGAAGGACTGGGCTGCCTGCCATCCGAATCAAGCCCTCGCCGGTGTATTTAATAATTCAAGCATCCCAGCTCATACAAGGGATTCACCCACTGCTTCCTGCATTACCAAGCATATGGTTCTGTAATGAGCCTTGCTTGCTTGTAAAAAAGTAATGCCAGCCATGGCAGAGCAGAGCAGAGGAGACGACGCTCGGTTTTCTCGCCACGCGATGCCGGCTACCCTGGCCAACGTATTACACAAGCTTGTTTAGATTCTCAGCGTTGCTAGGCTGACACAGAAGAGGAGGAGGCCAGCTCTTGTTTTGTTATTTCTCTATCCCCCCCCCCACCACACAGTTTTTTTCCCCATTCTTCTTTTTTTATATCGCATTGGAGGGCGCAGGGGGACCAATTGGAAAGGATAGATAAAAATATATATATATATATATATATATCACGTATTCATAAGAATATTGTGAAGTAACTTTCAACCTGGCGTCACTATTTGGGGAATGTCATTATTGTCAAAATGTTTCCAAAATTATATATATATATATATATATATATATATATATATATATATATATATATATATATATATATATATATATATATATATATATATATATATATGTATAGCAAACTCCTACTGTCTAGTGTTTTACGTAATTGTCTTAAGCCATTTCACAATACGGGGGCAAAGCCAAAGGTTATGGGTATGTGGGGGTCCTTGTTTGGGAACCACACTGTTTTAGCTGGCTGTGAAAGAAAGAATAACACACACACGTAAACAAACACAAACTAAAAGTGGAAGGGATAATGGTAGCGACAGAAGCTGTGGGATGAAGCTTCCTCTGGCCAAAACAAACAGCGTTCCTGGGAGAGAAGGAGAGCAGATATAAACACCGTCTTAAACCAACTTGGTGGGTAGGGAAACATGCGTTATCCCAGCACTTGATGACGGTTTGGACCGTGTGTTCGTTTTCACGACAGTGATGTCGCCAGCCAGCGGCAGGTGTGTCAAGTGAAAGTGCTAACCGGTTTATTTTCCGACCACGGAGCAGACCTCGTGTTGTGCTCTGTAATTACATAACAAATCAATATATATTTTTTAATATTACTTTTTTTACCAATAATTTCATAGTAGTAGTTAGTAGTAGTGTGGTGGTGTTTACATTCAGTTTACCTGTCTGTCCTGATGAAGGTCTAACGACCGAAACGTTGAATAAAGAGCTAAATTTTTTGCAAGATTCTGACGGTGTGCAGGTCCTATTCTTTGGTTTAACCATCAGAGATCTCTTCCTAAGGTGTTTACCATCAGAAATACACTCTCACTGTATTTTGGTGTTTTCACTGTTTGTTTTCACTGCCCCAAAACGTCCCTGTCTACCAAAACAAACAGTGAAAACACCAACATACAGTGAGAGGGCAATATGGTTCTGCAGGTAAACACCACCACACTACAGTGGCTGCAGTTGCTGATACTGTACAAGGGAAAACATTGGTAGAAGAAAATCTATAACTTTGTCATACGATGAATAGTGAAAATCTGTAAGCTCACAACACATCATATTGTGATGCGTTGCCGTTGGTAGCTTGTAGGTCGGCTATTTTCAGCATCCTTGAACAAGTAAAAAAAAAAAAAGTTTCTGGAAAATGTTCGCCCAAAATAATGACATATCAAAAATGCCAGGTAGAAACTGGTTTGATTTTTTTTTAAAGAAAGTCAGAAGCGCTCTTCGGGGCTGTGGTACGTACGGCTTCCGGGATAGACTGGAATGAATCAAGCGTGAAGGGGTTTCAAGATAAATCCCATTCGATCATCAGTATCTCCAAACGCCCTGGTATGGTCTGGAACGCTTTACTTCCAGGTAAAGAGCATGATGCTGGATGGGGACATGGTGAGACATCTCTCTGGATACTCCAGCACATAGCCCTCTGCTGCTCACTTATCTATCTCCCCAGGAGATCAAATGGGCGTGCGTGCATGTGTGCTTGTGCGTGTACGTGTGTGCGTGTGTGCGTGCGTGTGTGTACGTCTGCAGAGCTACCCCCAGCTGTGGGAAAAGCTGGCTTTGTCAGAGAATAACGCAGTGTCCTTCAGGTGAGTTGTGTATATCATCCTTCTATAGTAGTCCAGTAAAGCTGTCGTTCAGTGATGCTGTTGAACTGGTCCGACACTGACAATGGATGTACAGTGACAATAAACTTGAAGCCCATAAAGACTGCGTCATGAATGCAAATCTACAGGGGTTTTGTGCAACGAGCACGTGGATGAACATGAGAATGCAGGGAGGTTTGTACACACACTGAAGATAGCATCAAAAAATATATAATCTAGAAAAACAAATAACATTTTTGAACTTTAAAGCGCAAGTCATGTTGGCAGCTTTTTTTAATTCAAAATTGTTTGCGGAGTGACACGTTGTGAAGTAGCCAGCATTCTCTGTGGTATGCAATATTTATATATTCACGTATACACCAGCATTTGTATTGTGGGGAGGGCATTTGCTGAAAATAGGCGATCGACAAGCTCACAACACCTTGCAGCGCAACGCGTTGTGAGCTTGTCGATGCCTATTTTCAGACCCTGGCATAGAGTCACGAGGGACCAAACCATATAGTTTACCGTGGTCAGGGCTCTATAGGCCTTCAAGGTCCGCCCCTTCTTTCCCTGAGTCTACACCAAATCTCTTCGTCGAAAATAGCAGATCTCCAGGCTAATAGCGCGTTGCAACGCACCGCGTTGTGAGCTTGTGCCTACCTGTGGATTATATCAGGGACAAGTGACTTGTACTTTTGTTCTGTGCTCTTCCTCATGGACCTACTTGTGGATTTACCAGTGTCAGTCTACCTTATGTGGATTATGCCGTGGATTTGCAACTTAATCCCATGTACAATGCACTGACTTTTGTCTTTTTTTGTGCTTTCTAGCACCGTAACTAACGTCCATAAGTGCACAGTATACATCTGCTGCTATGCTCACGCACCTCATATCTTGTCTCAGGTATGTGTAAATATGTAGATCATTTGTTTGTTTTCTTTGATTGATCTCCCCCCCTTTTTCTTCCCTTTTTTCTATGGAAATAACATAATAATAAGATGGGAACTATGCACGAAAACACCGGTTTACTACTGTGTAGGTGTTTAGAGTATCTCACAGGGTTAATGTGCATTGACTGTCGGCCAAAACTCACTCTCTAATATTCACAAATGATTACGCCTATAAACTACCACTACACTGAGGGCAATGCATTTGGTGACCCCATGTCCTTTTTGGAAAGAGAAACCCTTCAAATGTGTGTGTGTGTCTGTGTGTGTGTGTGTGTGTGTGTGTGTGTGTGTGTGTGTGTGTGTGTGTGTGTGTGTGTGTGTGTGTGTGTGTGTGCGTGCGTGCGTGCGTGCGTGCGTGCGTGCGTGCGTGCGTGCGTGCGTGAGTGCGTGCGTGCGTGCGTGTGTGTGTGTGTGCGATGTGTGTGTGTGCGATGGCAGATCACACTCCCACTCACCACTCACCCTCCACCGCATGGCTTTTTGCCTCGGTAAACGAGTGAGTTTGCGCTCTGAAAAATGTGTCAAGCGTTCCTGAGGAGCTCGTTGTCACGGGCCCATTGAATTTTAATGCAGGTGAATTGAGGCAAAGGTCCAAACCTCCCCAGTGGTTGACTGGCTTTCTCCCTTCTCCACCAGGGGGAGCTGTGGTATACCGTTAGGGGGTCTCTCACTTTTAAACCTGCATGGCAGCAGTGGTAGACAGTAACGAAGTACATTTACTTGAGTACTGTACTTAAGTATACTTTTTCTTGTACTTTGCTTGAGTATTTGTATTTTTGGATAATGCAAGACTTTCACTCATTGTGAATAAACCCCTTCAGTCCTATTTCAGATGTAGTGAAAATTGCATATCTACAAGCTCATTGCAATGTGAGCTTTTAGATCAGTTATTTTCACTATTATTACTATTATTACACTATTTTTTTTTTTTTGGGGGGGGGGGGGTCAACATTTCAATACAGTAATGCATTGATGATAATAAAGAAAAAGAAAACTTACTTTTGAATACATAAATCATTTTAAAAGAAAGTAGGCTACTCCAGTACTTTCAGATTTGACTTTCACTTGTCGTAGTTAGTCAAATTTGACCAGGAGTATAGTATACAGTACATACTTTGGACTCATGTGCTGGGGTTGAGTACTTTACCCACCACTGTACAGGCCATTGACTGGCAGAGGTAACATAACAACATGAAATAATTGCAAAATGTCAACAACAAAAAGAGGCTAAACACTAACAAAACTACCGTAGCCATTTACCGTATCCCTCTTCTGAAGGAAATACAAGCAACGCTTTGCTTTGTTTTCACAACGCCCTGGGAGTGGGGGCGACAATTGTCCATCTCCTCTTCCACGGTTTCTTGTTTTTGTCATTTGTGCATATAAGCCATGGCGCGGAGGCGGGCGGTGTTTACCCCGTGATACGTGGGTTTAACGATAGAGAGGAAGGGAGAGAGAGAGAGAGCTCACAGAAAGGATAACACACAGAAAAATAAAGGTGCCTAACTGAAACCGAAACTGGTTCTTCAGAGTGTTGCTATATAAGATTTTTTTTTTTTGGTTCAAGAAAGAACCTTTCAGACCAAGGCTCTTCGGTTGAGACTCTGTCAGGGGCCGAACCTCCAGTGATCCTCATCTTCCACCCCTCTCCTCTCCTCTCCTGCTCATCCTCCCCTGTTGTTCCTTCTCCCTCCATCTTTCTTCCCTTCTTCTCTTCCTCTCTGCCTTCTGTGTGTCTGTTGTCATGTTCTCTCGCTTCGTCAGGCTCATTTGGTTCCATTTGGTACACCCACAGTGTTACAGACCTGTACAGGTCCACAGTGGTGGAAAGTAACTTAGTACATTTACTCAAGTACTGTACTTAAGTACAATTTTGAGGTACTTTTACTTTACTGGAGTATTTCCAGTTTGCAGTACTTTTACTTCTACTCCATTACATCTCAGAGGCAAATATTGTACTTTTACTCCACTACAATTATTTGAAGATTTTTGTTACTAGTTACTTTGCAGATATAAATGATTACATTATAAAACATACACTAACCACTTTAGCCCTATTTTATACATAGGCTATTTGAAAATAGCCGATCTACAAGCTCACAACGCGTCGCATCGCGACGCTTTGTGAGCTTGTAGATGTGCTATTTTCAAACATTTTAGTACTTTTACTTTTGGTACTTTAAGTACATTTTGAAACCAATACTTTTGTACTTTTACTCAAGTAAATTTCAAATTCCGGACTTTTACTTGTAACAGAGTACTTCTACATTGCAGTATTGATACTTTTACTTAAGTAAGATATTTGAGTACTTTTTACACCACTGCAGGTCCATTTGGTTCCATTTGTACACTCTCAGAGTTAAATTAACACTCAGGATTGTAGAGAGAGAGCTGATGAGATGCACACAGCAACGTACCTACAAACAAACACTTAATGCACACGCAGATACACATTCACAAAGATAGTGCACATGCAAACGCAGGTCCTTGCATGCATGCATATGTGCACTCATGTACACAGACCCCAACAGGCCCATATACTGTACCTGAAAAAATAGACAAACACACGTTCATGGAAAATGCACGCACGCACGCACGCACGCACGCACGCACGCACGCATGCACGCACGCACGCACGCACGCACGCACGCATGCACGCACGCACGCACGCACTTACGCACACGCATGAACCAAATGTATAAGTGAATACTTGCATGCATGCATGCATGTATATATATATATATATATATATATATATATATATATATATATATATATATATATATATATATTAGATCAGAGGTCACGCTAGGATTTTAAACTGCCGGTCCCAATGCCCAGAATGATAAAAATGTCGGGGCACAGTTGCGCAGTCGGTAGCCTCACAGCTAGAAGGTCCTGGGTTCGATTCCTGCCGGGGACGCTGTGGACGCTGGGGACGTGTCCTCTCCTCCACGTCATCAGTGCCCATAACCTAGGTGGGGTTGGTGAAAGGGCCTTTCTGTATGGTGTTTGCATGTTCTCCCCGTGTCCCCTAGGGTCTCTATACTGCCTCCCCCTGGTCAGCCGGGGAACCTGATGGAGGGGAAAGGAACTGGTTGGAATAACGTTCCTTCCACGCGCTAAGTCCAACCGGGGAAACTCCCCCCTGTCAGGTGATAAGAAGCGTCCTGCTCACTCCTCATGCATTGAAGGAGGCATGAGCTCAGTTCTGGGCTCTCCCCAGGCTGGCAGAGGGAGAGTAGCGCCCAGGATTACATGGGCAATTGGCACTGGGTGAAAAAATGTGTCGCAAAATGGTGGGATAAAAAAATAAAATAAATCAATTCTACGTTTTTTAATGCATTAATGACAAGCAGGGGCAAATGCAGCCTAATACTTGCAGCATTATATTTTGTATTGAACTATTTGAACATAAACGAGTAATGTATACATGTTACATAGCAGGGTCATCTTGCACAAATACATTAATTATCTACATTACCATTTGCGGATTGAGCGCATGCAGCTCTATGCGACAACTTCATGTAAATGCACCATTTACCATTATTTTGGACACAGTATAGTACATAGGGTGGTCTTAAACAACAGCCACGCACATGCAAGATCACAGGCATTATACAGTATACCCAAGCACACACACGCACGCACGCGCGCACACACACACACACACACACACACACACACACACACACACACACACACACACACACACACACACACACATGCACACACGCACACACGCACGCACACACACACACACACACACACACACACACACACACACACACACACACACACACACACAGTATAAGTGTTATATGTGTAAACATAATTTACTAGAGCTTCAAACAGATGTGCAGTGTTCACTCTGCCTCATTAGGAGATGAAGGTTTAGACAAATCCTCGCCGGCGAGCGGAAATCACACGTATGTATACCCCCCCCCCTTTCTAACATCAAACCAAGGGCAGCTCATCCAACAGATTGTCCCCTTGTTCACAGCCACTCGTCACCAACACACACACACACGCACGCACGCACGCACGCACGCACACACACACACACACACACACACACACACACACACACACACACACACACACACACACACACACACACACACACACACACACACACACACACTCATACACACTCACACACACAAACGCGCACAAATGCACACACACACAACACACACACCCACACACACCCACGCACGCAACCACGCACACATGTGCACATGTATTACTATTGAGAGAAAAATACATTTTAGTGCACTGATTTGATCAAAAGACAAAAATAGCAGATCTACAAGCTCAGAACTCTGTGATGTATTGTGAGCTTGTAGATCAGCTATTTTTGGTGCAGTACCCCAGCGTGCAACTAAACATAAATCAGGCATAACTCCAACCCTACAACCCCTAAACCTAACCTCTAAAGTGTCTAATCCTAAACCCAAACTGAATCTTGTCCTAATTGTTAAGTCAAACTCCCCAAATCTTTTTTTAAACAATAAAACAACCATATATGTTGTGACGACAAGGAAAATGGTCCTCACAACTTTTCAAATTCTACTATACTCGTGGGGACATGTGGCCCTCACAGGTATAGTAATACAAGCACACACACACACAAGCACACGCACACACACACAGGAGCCACACACACTTCATAGGGACTTCGTAATCACACCCCCCGCCGAGGTGACAGCCTGATTGGGACACATCGGAGGGAGGCGCGCGCATGCATTTGCATGCTAAGTGACGGAGATGTTATTTCTCTTTCCCTGTCTTTCTTCTCTCTTCTTATACTCCTTGTTTCCCTTTTCGTCTTCACCTTTTACTTTCCGCTCCGTGAAATTAACGCCTCGGAAGCATTGGGGGGGGGGGGGTTTGGGGGGCACTCGCATCCACAGACTTTATTTAGTTCCCCCTCGTGTGAGCTCCTGGCTTCGCTTTGAAGTTTCTGGGGTGGTTTTCTTTTTTGTGTCGTTTTTTCCCCCCTTTTTTTTCATGCAAATGGAAAATTATGAAGAGGGTAGCGTTACTGTGGAACCTTGAGGACAGCTATACTCCGAGGACAATGCTTCATAGGAGATAATAATAATAAAGAAAGCACGCACCAAAAAAACCCGTCTAGACAACACAGAGAATGCCTGTAATTATTGTAACTCATGTGGAGAAAAAAGATGCAGGGAGCAGAGAGATAGAAGCCGGATTTATACTTTGTTGCGCGGCAGTGTCGCGTGGGAAAATTGCCTTATTACACGCTCGCGGCCTTGGGAGTGTGTAGATCGGCTATATTGTCGCCGTGCACGACGTTAGTGTTGTGAAATGGGAATAGTGGAAGAAGCAGGCAACGTCAAGTATAGGTGAACTCAGCCACTGCACCCACCCACCGTGGCTTTCACCAACCAAACACACGTACTGTACATAGACAGACGGATACGCAATTTATTTTATTGTTTCTTTATCTTCCTATGCTCCTCTCTGATGTCTCAGCCTTTAATGTCATGCTAGGCTATGCGCGCAGCGTGCACGTACATCAGGGGACTAGCCGCTTGCAACAGAGGCCATGCGGTGTCAAACTGCACGGCTATTTGCGTAAGTAAACCTCACACTTAGGACTCACCTAACTCCTGCTCATTATGCTAGGGTGGGATGGCTCAGGGTCAACGACTTGCCTGGTCTTCAAGATACTCAAGGGACCAGTGCCTATGTACTGGTTTGACAAAACAAATGGGCACAACACCAGAGGGAGTTCCAATGAACTAATTCCCCCCAGATTCGGCGCAAACATGTGGGTGAATTCATTCTACTGCTATGCCACCAAAATGTGGAATGCCCTTACTGTACCACCAGCCATCAAAAACTGTGACTCCCTATCCTCCTTCAAAACCGCCACAAAAGAGCACCTGTCTGCAATTACAACTGGAAGCTAGACAAGTCTTCTAGCTTGCGAAAATAAATCACCCCCAATGTTTTTCTGCAAGTATACTTTTACTGCTCCTTGTATTGATGATTTCTTGTATAGTATTGTATGTCTTGATGAATTGAATATAGGATCACAATGGAAAAAAGACCTCAGGGTGTTATCCTTTTAGCATTATTGTATAACTGTACCTCTGTACCTTTTGCAAACTGATAATAAAGTATAGAATCAATCAATCGTCCATACTGTAAATCACCCTCGCCCGTTGTTCTGTGCTTTTTGTCGAGCTCGTTTCCGGTGCACAGTAAAACATCCTCAGTGTTGGTTTTAAGCATTCAGTGTACAAATGTAACCAAATGGACCCTCACAGGCCTTGTAACTCTGAAAGTGTACACATATAACCAAATAGACCCTCAACGGGTCCATTTGGTTACATTTAGTACACTTTTCAGAGTTAAATTGACATTGTTTTGCTGTGTGCAGGAGTGATCATAGGAATGCACAAAGAAAGGTGCAGAGAGAGAGAGAGAGAGAGAGAGAGAGAGAGAGAGAGAGAGAGAGAGAGAGACAGAGAGAGAGAGAGAGATAAAGTAACTGAAGTAAAATAAGAAGAAAGATTTATTTTTTTCTGGCACCCCAGAGGCGGTGGGATAAAAAAAGGCCTCTGACTTAATGACTTCATTTAGACGTTTAATTAGGCGAGCGCGTATCTCCCTGGCTTCTGCCCTGTGTAATCTGTGATGGAGTTGGCGCTACGCACGACGTCAGAGTCTCTCTCTATCTCTCTCCCTCTTCCTCTCTCTCTATCTCTCTCCCCCTCCCTCTCTCTCTCTCTCTCTCTCTCTCTCTCTCTCTCTCTCTCTCTCTCTCTCTCTCTCGCTGTCTCGTTCTGCCTCCCTGGACCACATAAATTATTCCCATTGCCTCGCCGAGCACGCGTGGAGCAATAGAAATGAAATATGTATGGAAACATGCCACGGTGCTTTTGAAAAGAACTATTTCAAAGGCAGGAGACCGAGGTCTCTTGAAATCTTCATGAGCTCTCCTCCTTCCCTCAACCCCCCCCCCCCACCACCCCCCCATCCCCACCACCCCCCTTCCCACTACAATGTTTTTCTCTTTCTTTCTCCTTTGACTGCAACCTCCACACACATGACCGTATATGAAATATCAAGGCCGTTCCCCGGAGACAACTACGCATTCAAAGAAATCGTCAGACGAGAAGGAATACACACAACAAGTCGAGCGCCCGTGCTCGCATGCACACGCGCATGCACACGCACAGACACACGCATGCACGCGCTCACTGACAATCAAAAGAACAGCAGTGCCTGGCAGACAGCGGTTGCAGTACATTGGCAATCAGAAAGACACGCTGCGTATGAAAGCAACATTGTCTCAGTGATCAGTTGATTGCTTTTCAAACGATACAGTATGTTATTGAAACAAACATTTGCTGTAATGGTGTCCGCGTGCGGATCAACCGCACAAAGAACACATAATGAAGAACGATGTAAATTATGAAAGAGATCATGTACATTTGTTTGTATGTGTGTTCATAGCAGCTTAGTTTAATTATAATGAATTAATTTTAGTTAAAGTTCGTTAACATTGGTTATGTTATAGGGTTTAGGCTAGTACAATTTGAAAATAGTAGATATACAAGCTCACAACGTGTCGCGACACGTTGAGAGCTTGTAGAACGGCTATTTTCAAACAGCCTAGGTATAAAATAGGGCTAAAGTGGTTAATGTATGTTTTATAATGTAATACTTTATATCTGCAAAGTTAGGCTACTAGTAACTAGTTTTCAAATAATTGTAGTGGAGTAAAAGTTCAATATTTGCCTCTGAGATGTGATGGAGGAGAAGTAAAGACAATTGGAAATACTCCAGTAAAGTAAAAGTACCTAACAATTGTACTTAAGTGAATGTACTTAGTTACTTTACACCACTGAGCCTAGGACTGAATAACAAGGACTCACTCTCTCTCTCTCCGTTTACATTGCTAAAGCAAGTCTCTGCTCTCTGACTCTTTCGGCAATTTTAATAACAGTTTGTCCATAGACGTATCACAACAAATAATGTTATATTCAAGCAAGAGAAATAATCCACCGAGTTTTGGCGACGGCATCGTGTTGTGTTGTACTGGGGTTCAACTTGCCACAACCTCACATGAACATGAGCTGAAGACTTCGCCAGTTGAAAATATATGAAACTAGAAAATGTGCTCCTCGGAGCACAAGTCTCCGCCAGCAGACCCGTGCTATTTTAATAGCACGGGTCGTCTTGGTAGAACGGGTCGTCTTGGTAGAATGCGCGTGGTTTTTGGTGTTCTGCAGGGGCGACTGAATATGTAGTGTCTGCATCTAAAAGATGTTCTTCTTGAAGCAATGTGTCATATGGGAGTCGTTGTAATTGACTGGTTTGTTCAAATGCTTGTCTGTCTTCTTCATCTTCATTGTCTTGAACAGTTTCAGCAGTTGATTGGTGTGTTTGATCTATGTCAGTTTTCTCTAGTGCTACATAATGTATTTGATCAAGACGGCCAATTGTTACAGTATTAAGATTTCGGCCTTGTTGTGGGATCAATTCAACTCTATAGTCCTCTTCTGTGTTACTGTTGTAGATGAGTATGCTTTCTTAGCTTTGGCCCAAGACTGATTGATCCTGTTTTACCTCACTTCAAAAAACGTAAATGGCTTTTTGAAGTGACACACCTATTTATAGGTGTGACTATAGCATCTGATATATAGCAATTATATTATCATAGCAATAACTAATGAGATACAGTAGGGTAAAAGATATATCTAGAAAAACCAGTATTGTTTGTAGATTCTGTCTCTGCCCAGAGGAACGAGCGACGTACGACGGAAAGCCTTCTACGATTCTTCTTCTTCTGTGGAGGAGGAGACTGCCTGATGTCCCTGTTGTAGATGAGTATGCTTTCTTAGCTTTGGCCTTCTGCGCCTTTGCCTGACCAATGTTAGGTGTTCTCAGAGGGATACACACACGCACGGACGGGTGATTTGGACTGGAAGGTACTGTTCCAATCAAGACTGATTGATCCTGTCTTACCTCACTTCAAAAAGTAGATGCTTTTTGAAGTGACACACCTATTTATAGAATTTTATTTCGTCATGCGTCCCTCTAGCCAATCAAAAGCATTGGTGTCAACATATTGACACGTGTCACGTGGAGCTTGACCAATGTTAGCTTGGCTAACAATGTTTGCTCACACACGGACGAAGCGAAAACATATTCTCCACCTACGGCGGAGACAATAAAGACACGGAAATGTATTTCAGAAAATGTATTATATGAATTTCAAATGCATCGATGTCCATGCATTTTCATAAACATTACCAATTGCGGGGATAGCCTATACTATAGGCTATCCCCGCAATTGGTAATGTTTATATATATGTATATATATATATATATATATATATATATATATATATATATACCGTATATCTAGGTGTGCCCTGGGATCTTTTGGCTAAGCCAGGTGTGCCTTGGCACAAAAAAGGTTGATAAACACTGGCCTATAGGCATGGTTGATACAGTGCATGTCATGGCTGCCTTGTAGGGGGCAGCTTTGAATAGCTCTCTACTCCCCCTAGTGGACACTAGTGGCTTTATCTCGGGTCACTGGCCAACCACTGTACAGTAATGTCAAAACATTGCCAATTTCGGTCCATATCTTCATTTGATGTGTAGGCCTATCATAGGAAAAACAAAGACTGGTTCAAATAGCAACTAGATTTGCATTAAAGGCCTAAGGCTAAAGATACAGTCTACATATGATGCTAAAAATTGATTAGTGGTCAGTGGTCACATTTTAAACTCGCCTGAAGGATTCATCTCGTAATGACAATACTGGTATTAAGTCTATATTGCTTAGAAATCTAGTGCTCTTTTGTAACTAGCTTATACACATTTGCTGTGGGGTTGCACAAGGATCGGGGTGGTGGGTAATGTAGGCTATAGAGAGGGCTAAGCCTTCCCTAAATGTACTGCTGACAATTGTGTACATATATAGATATAGATATGCTTGGATCATGGTGTTGTTGTGTGTCAATGTCGCTGAAGCCACCTGGTGACAATCAGGTGAGGACTGTATGGAGTTCAGAACCATGGACAGTGCTATGTGTTGTGTAGACTCAGACTCCACCTCAACCCCTAGCATTTCTCTCCTTGAATCCCTTCTTGTCGCCTTTTCGATAGATACTATGCATATACGTTGGTTACTTGTTCACGTGTTGTTGCTATTTAGATTAGTTTTTTCTTGACCACAAGTGGTCATGTTATTTGACCCATATATGACATGGGTAGAAGATGTAGTGGTCTGGGAGGGTGGGAGAGCCCTTGTGTGGATGTTACTGTTGATAGCTGTGTTGTTAGATTGTTTCATTGTCTCTGTTTGTGTGTGTTGTGCCAGAGGACCCGCTTGAAAACACGATGATGCATCTCAAGGGGTTTATCCCAGAATTACATTTTGAAATAGATAAAAAATAAAATGTAGGTAGCATGTAGTAATTTAGACTGATGCTAGGTTTGATGTTTAGCTGGTAACCAGGGGCCTGTTCCTCAAAAGGTGAATTAAAAAAGCCTGGCCTTAAGCCAAATCCAGGCTTGACAAAGTCGGGTCCGAAAAGCCTTGTTTATTCCGTTCCTCAGACGCCAAGCCAGGCTGAAAAGGAGCAACTTTGTCGAGCTAGGCTATGTCAAGACAGGCTCTGTCCAGCCAGGATAATGAAGCCAGGCTGAATGGGCGGGGATTCGCCGGCGACGTATTTCTGTAAAAGACCATGAACTCGAGCACAGATTCCTTGAACTTGACCAATCACGGAGTCCAAAACCAGAGCAGCGTTCTTCTCTGTGGCTGAATAGCAGCACAGACGGACGGGCAACGGGACGAACGGGACGAACGGGAACGGGACGGGGGGGATGGGGGGGGGGGGTGTACTGCGACGGGGGCCACAACGGGACAGGACGGGACGGGACGGGACGGGGGGGGTTGACCGCGACAGGGGGCCGTGACGGGATGAGCGGGGGGGACGGGACGGGACGGGACGAGACACGCAATAAATAACCCCACATTTGCAAGACCACTTTGGTAGAGGTTTGGGTTGTGTAGTTACCTTGCCATCATGATGTAACTCCAAAGGTGGACAAGAAATAAAAAATCATTTCTCCATTGACTAGAAATTGATAATTTAAAATATGCTCCTCATTGACTTACAAAGAGGCTCCTTTAAACCCTTAACTAATATATATTATATATATATATATATATATATATATATATATATATATATAAATTATTAGTTACGGGTATATGTGTGTGCGTATGTGTCAGACATTTTTTATAATATTTAAAAAAAATGTAATATATTATCAAACATCTAACAACAAGATGAACTATAGTGTTAACTATAACAGAGTGACAATTACATATCACATGAGTCATTGTGAAACAATTATGATTATGATTCATGGTCACACACTATTTCAGTAATTAATTTGATTATATCTTATTGTATTTATTTCATTTTATTTGAATGCAGGGTCATTAAAATGAGTCCATATACAAACACATGTTTTGAATTAACTGTGGAAAAACTTGAAGAACAAGGCACTAGATTAAGTAAGCTTGGCTATTAGCCTGCTCCTGACCAGGCTAACTTCACAGCTAAATTGCCATGGTAACTAAGCTAGGCTTGCTTCAATTCTCTTTTGAGGAATCGGATAAGGCTAAACTTAGCCAGGGTGAACTGGCTAAACTAATCTTCAAGATAATTCCCCTTTTGAGGAACCGACTCAGCTCTAATCCTGGCTAAATTAAGCCAGGATAGGTGGAAAAGCCAGGCTTTAGCTCTAATTCACCTTTTGAGGAACAGGCCCCTGGTGTCTTTGAGACAGTACAGTACATTGTACATGTTGCACTCTATTTACTGTATCTGACTATTTATACCCGGTCGCCCCGGTTGACTATTACTAGGGTTCGTACTTACTCTGCTTACTCTGAGTTCTACTCATCAGAGAGGAGAGAGAGACAGGAACAGTGTGTGTGTGTGTGTGTGTGTGTGTGTGTGTGTGTGTGTGTGTGTGTGTGTGTGTGTGTGTGTGTGTGTGTGTGTGTGTGTGTGTGTGTGTGTGTGTGTGTGTGTGTGTGTGTGTGTGTCACCCCTGCTAAGTTTGACAAAGAATTGTTCATACATTTTATTGTGCAAAAGTGTTCTGGGTAATGAATATATTCTTAGATTTTCAGTCTTACGTTATTATTTACTCTCTCTGATACCATGTTGTATACAAATGTATGCCCTATTTGATCCATTAAACACTGTTCTTGAGCATTCAAGAGCCCATCCAACCACAACGTTCTGATATATCGAGAGTGCAAAGCTAGTGAATGCCGGCAACTAGTGATGAGCGGGCCGACCCGTAACCCGCGGGTCCCGTGGGTCAACCCGCGGCGTACTTAAAAGAGCGCTATATAAATCTGAGCTATTATGATGATGATTATCTTTTTTTCCCCACCGCGGGTCACGGGGCGGGTTGAGCCATAGATTTATATATGGGTTCGCGGGGCGGGTTGAGGCGGGTTGGGTTCCGTGGCGGGGCGGGGCGGGGCGGGGCGGGTCATGAAAAAACCCGACCCGCACATCACTACCGGCAACTCTTTCAAAAGTTGCGTAGACTGAATGTTGAAAGAGTAAACCCACACACACGGGCGCACGCACACACACACACACGCACACACACACACACGCGCACACACACACACACACACACACACACACACACACACACACACACACACACACACACACACACTTCATCGCCTGCAATCCTGTCTAACAATGACTTCACCATGGACTGCAGTGCTTTGACCGCAACACACAGGAACTCAATATATTATTGAATAACCAACAATATATTGATGTATGCCCGGTTTAAGTTTTTCATTGACTGGGTCAGAATCTGGTTGGACCCGTGTCCTTGGTTTAGAACACCGAGAACACTACTCTCTCTCTCTCTCTCTCTCTCTCTCTCTCTCTCTCTCTCTCATTGTCTTCGAGGTTCAAGGACACAGCACTCAGCCTTTCTCTTCCATTATTAAATGTCCTATTCTGTGAAGAATGCCTCCACTGTCTCTGTGATGTAGTGATGAAAAAAGAGAGAGGAGAAAAGACTGCAGGGGAAATGACACAGAGGTCCATGCTGTAACATGCTGTAAAAGTGGTGGAAACTAAGTACATTTACTCAAGTACTGTCCTCAAGCACAATTTGGAGGTACATTTTATTTATGATGCACTTTACATTGTACAAACCTCGAAGTGCTACAGGGTTTGAAAACATTGGCAAAAATACAGCAAAGGCAACCAAACAACTCCATGGTCAATTTAAAAACTTTAAATTTAAAGACTGCGGTGCTCTCAGGTGTTCGGGGAGGGCATTCCACAGACATGCCGGCTAGAGTGTTTCCATTTTTTATACTTTATACTTCTACTCCACTATAGTCAGGTGGGATTTCTGAAACATGGATTGTTAGAGGCATTTTGGGGTAAAGGTGGGCTACCAGGCCATTTTGCATAATTAAAGGGTGCTGAATCTGAAAAACATGGTACCCAAGCAAAAAAAAATTTTTTAACCCCCTAATTTGCATAACAAAATGGTTTAAATTTTTGCACTATTTCTTCAAATCTATAACAAAGCAAGCAAAACTCTATGTTCTGAGGGTCAGACAATGTGTATAAGGCTTACTCCTAAATATGCAAATTAGGGGCCACCATTACAGAAAACTGTTTAGTACTCAAGGGGTCCATACTTATCCCCCTTCTTTTCTTTTCCACTTATCTGTATTTTTGGCATCCATAGGATAACTAAAATACAAAGAGATTTAGAAGATCCAATGTAAAAATCCTAGGACAAGTATACATTTGGTCCCTGATGACCAAAAATATATACCCCCAGAATGAGTTAAAGCCACAGAACTGGTACTGACACCTGGGTCTGGTGCTCTTGAACACGGGGATATGAGAACCAAGACGGTGAGTGGTTCCTGGGCCGGGTTATAGGAGGCGGAAGTCTCATAAAAATATGACGCTACATGGACTTAAATGGGTATTTTCTTTTACTTTAAAACACTTCTGGGGTAGCCTATTTTTCAAGTTTACAGGGGGTTTGGTGTCCCTGTGAGGTGCCCTAGTGGTAGTTACGGTGGCACTACTACTATTAAGTTGGTTGGACCCAAATGCATGACTCATCTAACTGAAAAACCCATAGGGGCACTTTAAAGAAGGGAAATGTCTGGGGGGGGGGTGTAGAAAGTGGCAAGCATGCGTAGAAGCGAGGAACGATGGCAGCCATGAGAACAATGGGGTCCTGTGGTAGAGGGAGAAACAAGATGAAGCAGAGCACAAGCACCAGGCTGAGCACAAGTCACAGCCATAGGCTAGCATACAGTAGCTCCTGACAACCTCGTTCATAGGTGACCATCGACCAGGGAGTGAGAGCAGCGCTTCTTTGATGTCCGGCTACCCTCAGACATTCTGAGGATTTGAATTGACGTTTCTCGAAGGTCCATTTCTCACTCGGTGAATGGCAGGAGAACGCCATGGCTCCAGAGAAGGTGAGGGTTCCAGTTCTTTGGAACCACACAGTCTTGATGGATGGCAAGAATCTCCACCAGAGCCCTTGGGCTCCGATGACCGATCACTGGGCCCTGATGAGGATTTTGTTTCCTTTGAACAGAAGAGATAGTGCATGCACATCCAATCTTTTAGTCCAGGTGCAGGACAAACGACCGATTAACAGTAAAATCGTAGAATCTGCACACAAGTCTCAGCTCTTTTTTTTAATCGTAGTCTATCTTCATCTGGAATATAATTTCCTCCAAAGCTCCGGTCTCCGAAAAAACAACAACACACAACTTTACCACCAGCCTTGGCTAAGAATGACAAGCCACAAAGTATCGTGGTATCATAACATCAAACCCAACCATCCTCTTTAGAGTATGACAAATAAAAGAGAGACAGAATTGTGTGTTGACCGTGCGGTCAGGCACTGCCGTTTGCAGGGGGCTGGGCTGCAGCCTGCAGGGTTCTCCGGGCCATCTCCAGGGCTCCTTCCTGCTTCTGGTTCCCGCCAATAAAGCCTCCGGCATGGACGAAAATGCAGCCTTTGATCCCACTGAGCTTCGACAGCTCCTCATCCCGAACACCCCGCCACTCCTCCAGCAGGGTCAGCCTGTTCTGGAAGGTGTGAAGCCCGGCAGGGACACACTGGACCCGCCAATGTTTATTCTGGTCTGGGTAGAGGACAAACTTGATGGGGGTCTCCACATAAAGCTCCTGCTCCAGGGCAAACAGGTGCTCCTTCCAGGGACAGCCTCCATGGGAAAACATCACCACCTCTCCACTGGGATCCACCCGATGTCTCATCTTCATTGCCTCCTCCACCATCGCACGGGCCCACAGCCAACTGTCCTGGTAGAAAACCACACGATCCAGAAACTCCGCCCCTACCAGCGCCATGGCCTTCTTAAAGCCCTCCTCTGTGTCTTGATTCTCGCTGTTCCACCGTGGGTTCAGGTGGCTGACACGTGAGCTAATTGTGGTAGAGACGGCATATTCGCACTCTCCGTCGTACTGTGAGATGCCGTTGTCTATGGCATCCACCTCCTCAACAAAGTTCTCATACAGCTTGTCGTAGAGCACTTCAAGATGCCTGTCATCCTCCTTCAGCTGCGTCAACTGGGCGAGCAGCCGTCGGCCAAAGTGTACGTAGATGAGACCTGCCGAGCTCAGCCATCGTTTCCCTGGAAATAGACTGTGGAAGCTCTCTGCGAATGTCTTCTGGTGATGGTCATAGCGATGCTTCTTTGGGTCAAACTCTCCTCCCACATCCACCACTATGTCACACTTGGCCAGTAGTGCTGGGTCCCTGGTGCGGATAATTTCAGCATCCTTATACTCTGGCAGTTGACGCAGGAACCAACACGCCAGCGCCTCGTCGCAGTGGAACGTTCCGTCGTGGGTGCCGATCCGAACTGACATGTTATCGGTGCTTCGGAGTCGCTTACCTTCGCTGGACATGTATCGTATTATTTGTGACCGACTGGCTGTGGCTACAGACGGGGAACAGATATTAGTGTGTACCTTTGAATGTAAAAACAAACCCGTAAATGCTCCAGGAAAGAGGGACCATCTAGCTCTCTTGACTGAGAATGCACTTGACTTTACTTTATAGCGTCCAGACATGTTTGCGTCTGTCACTGCGATGTCATGAGGAGTCATCCATGTCCAAATGGGGAGTCCCGGATCGACCATGTCCAAACATGGAGACCATGACGTCTGGTCTCACTCTGACCTCTTGAGTAACAATGATGATATTATGCATTTGGGTCCAACCAAAGTGGTACCACCCAAACTACTATGGCACCTCACGGGGATGCCAATCACTGAGCTACAGTATAGCACCTTTCTGCCCTTGGTCACTCATAATGCATTTAAAGAGATGTCTCACTTTAAAACACTTCTTGGGTAATTTTCATGTCTACTCTGACTTTTGTGTGCGCCACAGGCGCTCAAGTAGTTTGAGTCAATATTTTGATATTTGATATTAATTTGATCAGACACGGCCCCCTCCTATATAAGGCCATTCACCTTCCAACTTCATGCACGTTAACTGCGTTAGACTCATTGAAAACAAAGCCTGCTTCTGCTGACTGATATTGTGTCCATGTGTGTCCATGAACACCTGCAACTGATTACAATCCAATTAGCCTCGATCTCCAGGCTTTTATTTTCCTTCACGTTTTGCTCAAAAATAAGAGCCTGGACCAAGCTGTTCACATTCCTGGCATAGGAAGTGGGAGTCAACCTTTCATTTCCCCAACCAAACAGAGTGCAGTGGGCGTCGCTCCAAATGTTGTGACGTCAGGGCTCTCAATGCTGCACATTGGGGGAGGAGGAGGGGCGCGGGGCGGGGAGGAGGCGGGTGCATAGATTGGTGAATCAATGGGAGCCCACGGATGTTTTCGCCGGAGATTTTGAATCCGCCCCTCTATGCCAGATATCAGACGGGCTGGGGCAGGCTATACAGGTTGTGTTCCATTCTGGTCAAACAGAGTCAGGGTGTTGATATTGTGCATGTTGGCTCACTGGAAACACTCTGCTACACAAGTGGGGCTCAAAGTGTGGTCAAGGAACAAAAACAGAAAATACACTAGTATAGAGGCCTGAGGGACTCCAGTCAACCATATAGGCAGTGGTGGAAAAGGTACTCAAATATTTTACTAAAGTAAAAGTATCAAGTAGAAATACTCTGTTTGCCCATACCTAAGTGGGGTTGGCGAAAGGGCCTTTCTGTGTGAAGTTTGCATGTTCTCCTCGTGTTTCCTATGGTAGGTACCCTCACAAAAAAACATGCAGTAATCCTGTTCTCTATACTGCCTCCCCCTGGTCAGCCGGGGAGCCTGATGGAGGGGAAAGGAACTGGTTGTAATAACGTGTTCCTTCCACGCGCTACGTCCTACCGGGGACACTCAGTTCTGGGCTCTCCCCAGGTTGGCAGGGGGAGAGTAGCGCCCAGGATTACATAGGCAATTGGCACTGGGTGAAAAAATGGGTTACAACATCGTGGGATAAAAAGAAAAAGAAAAAAGAAAAAAGAAATACTCTACAAGTAAAAGTCAGGAATTAAAATTTTAGTAAAAGTGCTAAAGTATTGGCATCAAAATGTACTTAAAGTACCGGAAGTAGAAAGTACTCATTATATACAGTAGAATGTCCCATTTCAAAAGTTATCAAGTAAATGTATAAAAAATGTATACAAATCTTTTGAAAAAAAAAAAAAAAGCTCACAATGCGTTGCATCGCGACTCATTGTGAGCTATTTTCAAATGGCCGAATTGTATTCAAGTGGGTAATGTATGTGTTGTAATAATAATCAAAATCTATAAGTAACTAGTAACTAAAGTTTTCAAATAATTGTAGTGGAATAAAAGTATATATTTGCCTCTGAGATGTAGTGGAATAGTAAAGTAAAAGTACTGAAAACTACTTCCAAATTCTACTTAAAGGGATACTTCACTTTCACATAAAATAAACATTAAAAAAATATATTAAAAAAAAATGAAAGAAGTTATGGCAAAATAAAGGCCCCCTCACACATTAGTAGGACACTCTAATGCGTTTTCCATTACTTTTTTCATTTATTTTTAATATATTTTTTAAATGTTTATTTTATGTGAAAGTGAAGTATCCCTTTAAGTACAGTACTTGAATAAATGTTCTTAGTTACTTCACACCACTGCAAGTAGGGTTTAACACTTGCATGACTAAGCCATCAATATGACCGATTTTGAGAATTTAAAGTGGATTATCTTCTCTCATGAAGCTCTGAGAAAGTTCCCCTTTCATGACTTTTCCTAAATATTTTATCTCCGTTTTTTTTTCTTCTGAAACGTATTATAAATATGAAATATATACCATATATACCATCCCAGCCGTTATATTTCGGCTAAATTGACCGTTCTCCCCCTCTCTCCCCCAGGCAAGAGCAGTCGACACCTCCAGACCCCCCGCAGAGCGGCCCGTAGACGAGCATACGCAGCGAGTCTATGCGAGTCTATGTTGCCATGTCTGCTTATTATAAGCGACTTTGGGCTTGTTCTTCACGTCTTTCTATTATTATTATTATAATTATATATAATTACATTATAATGGTAATAATAATATAGCTGCCCACGTGTTTTGTGCACAGTTTGCACACTGGGTTGTTATAGTGTATCAGAGTGCAATTACACCTCCCAACCGATAGGGTCACGTAGTTGAAAGCATGGAGAAAATACGGAGAAAATGGCCACCGATCGGATTAAAATGTTTTTTATTGGACAATACGGAAAATATGGGTACTTATGGGTTACCCGAATAGAATTGTAACATCCCTGGCCATTAGGTAAGCACTTTATATTTGAAATCTGATCGTTTGTGTAGATGTACGGGCTGTAAATGGAGAAAGTGCAAACACCAGGTGTAAGTTTATCGCTACATGCTAAGAAGCTAACGTGAGTTCGTCAGCATTAGTTTGGGCACTTTGGGGTCGGATTAGTGTTTTTGTTGGAACATTAAGCCGACACGCAACACCACGTTTAATGTTACGTTGTAAACAACCACCACCAAACCTTTTGTTAACTTATAACTCGATCTCTTTGTGGTGAACGCTTGTGTCTCTTCAAGTTGTTGTGTTTTTCCCACATTGCTTGCCTTCGGATAAAATCAAGCATTGTGTTTTGTTCTCCACATCGATGTAGCGAAAATGTGTCCATATCACCTTTTCTCTTTCTCCCGAGCCCCGTGCAAAGCATTTTACCGTTTGATTTAGTAAAGTTTCGCTCTGAAATCTGAATCCTCCTGCCATTCATTTGACGGTGGTGTGACTCTGTGTGTGTGTGCGTGCGCGGCTGCAACTTTAAAAGGGGGTGTGTGTGAGTGAGGAACAGCATGCCCTGCGCTGCGCATCAAAGGAGACAGGGAGTGACAAAATCATATAATAAATATATGATATAATATTTCGTCTCGTCTTTGTTCGTGAACTAAAATGACCATAGATTTTAGTCCAGTCTTTATTTAGTGAACTACATTTTCGTCTCGTCTTTATTAGTCAACGAAATTGCATAATGATTTAGTCCCAGTTATTGTTTATTCATATGAGTGGTGGTCTCGTCTCGTCTTCGTCCTTTGAAAAATGTGCGTTGACGAACATATTTCGTTTCGTTTTCGTTAACGAAATCAACACTGCATGGAAGTAAAAATTAGATCCCCACATACACAAATCACAAATCATGATGACAGATAGAAATACACACTAGCCTACTGCTTCATGTCTCACTGTTTTCTCAGGGCACAACGCATGCAGTAACACTTTCATAGACCTGCCTGCTTATTTCTCTCTCAAAATTTGGCAACCCATTTTCAACTCTCAGCTCTTTAGAAGACAATGGAACCCCCCACTGTTTGGGGGAGAAAGTGTGAACTAGTCTGGAGTAAAAAGGGGAGACAGTG
Organism: Gymnoscopelus braueri; assembly: GCF_963280865.1. Classification (NCBI taxonomy): domain Eukaryota; kingdom Metazoa; phylum Chordata; class Actinopteri; order Myctophiformes; family Myctophidae; genus Gymnoscopelus; species Gymnoscopelus braueri. The sequence continues at coordinate 45,017,386 of NC_137613.1, forward strand.
GCCAATAGGATAGCCTGATTTGGGGATCAAAATGATCGTTTTTCAGGCATGGTGGAGGATAATGAAACCTCAGTCATGCGAGTGTTAAGTGGTTAACACTCTATAGCAATGATTACTGTTTGAATAATAGAGCCACAGTATATTTAACGCTTTTAAAAAAACACGCCTGGTGTAACTAAGGGCGGATTCAGACTGGGTCCGATTCATTCAAACCGTTCCCAAGTACGATTGGCCTCTCCCAGCTGGCCAGCATTCATATTGGCCAAAATTATTCCGCAGCCGAGACCATTTAATTTAACAGTAATGGTAAATATGTGCCTCATGGGGGCGCTGTTGACTATGGGGCTTTGGGAGATAGGGAATGTCATTCACAGAAGAAGAGTCACTTGTCAGAGTTTAAAGTGAATAATAAAGTTGGACTGTGTTCCTGACGTTGTCTTGAGTTATAATAACAACAGATCAACAATACACAACCAAAGCAGTGTGTGCACTGGTCTTTGAAACCTCGAAATGTAACGTCGTCTCTGCTAATATTATATTGACGTCACGGACGCATCTTTGGTATTGTAGCAGTGACGTCACAGACTAATCCTTAGTATATTTATCCTTATATAGACGTTCGCTACACATGTGTTTTTTGTTTATGTTTTTTCACGGCTCGCGGTACTCAAACACTAGCGGGATTATTATTTCTTGTCAACATTCAAGTAGAACTATGAGATGGTATAACCCCGCTAAAATAATGTGTCCACTTCCTCCTGTTGGTAAGGATGGATTCACATTGCATCGTTCCGTAGCCGAGTACGCATGATCCGGATCCGAGACTACCTCCCGAGGCGGTCTCGGGTACGGTGATCCGTTTCGGTGAACGATACGCAACGTTCACACTATCACAACATCAGCCAAGTGGTCCAGGGTGCGCACCCGGGACCATAGTGTGAATCCGCCCTTAATCATGAAGCGATTCTACAAGTGTGTTGAAATGGACAATTTCTTGTGGAGGGAGACATGGGGATGTATTCTGTCGGAGAGCTCTGTTGGAGAGTGTGAGCTGAATTCTAAAGCCTTCCCAGGTCACGGGGGGCCAAGCGAGAGCATGTCGAATTTTAATGCTGCTGCCAGCCTTAGCTGGAGGTATTGCTGCAAGGGCTCTGCAACATATACTGTATCTGCACTGGTTGTGTGTATGTATGTGTGTGTGTGTGTGTGTGTGTGTGTGTGTGTGTGTGTGTGCGTGAGTGCGTGCGTGCGTGCGTGCGTTGTGTATGTTCTGTACGTCTGTTTATTCATGCAGTAATTTTCATCGGTGTGTGTGCGTGTGTTGTGCATGGTACTGTACTGGATGTCTGTTTATTCATGCTGCAGTTGGTTGTGTGTGTGTGTGTGTGTGTGTGTGTGTGTGTGTGTGTGGGGGTGGGGGGGGGGTGGGGGGGGGGGGTGCCCAGGGGTGTGGGGGGGGGGGGGGGGGGCCCACCCTTTCCCCCACCACCGGGAGAAAGACAGAGAAGAGACACAGACAGACAGACAGACAGACAGACAGACAGACAGACAGACAGACAGACAGACAGACAG
>NC_137613.1:45021457-45077533 GCF_963280865.1 Gymnoscopelus braueri
CATTTGCGTGCATGCTGAGAGACAGCTGGGCACATCAAACTATATCAGTAGTCTAGTCGATAGTCATCTTTGATGCCTTGACTTTGAGAGCTGCTCCGTATGGTGGAGAGAGAGAGCGACCGTGTGTGTGTGTGTGTGTGTGTTGTAGATGCACAGTCCTCTCTGCGATTCCTGGTGGAAGATTTTGAGCTCGGGCAGCATATTGTGCAGTATATTATTTCCCACAGGCTACTTACTACCTTGGGTTGGACTGGTTGGCAGTAACGCTTAAGGTTAAAAACAGAAGCACGCAGCATACAGAACGCAGCATACAGAATTAGTTAGTTATTGAAGCATACTTCGGCTATTTTTTACTTTTTTTTTTTTATCTCGAAAATGTTAGGAAGATTTTGAATCATCTTTGCTTTTTTTTTTAACACAAATCTTCTCTTCTGGGTTTCCCTGGCACAAAACCTTTTCAGATGGGGGTCCGCAGCCAAATACATGATCAAGTTGGGGGTCCTTGACATGAAAAAGCTTGAGTACCACTGATGTATGCTATACTATTTTCCCCAAAAGGGTCAAGGAAGAGGAAACTCTTGCTTTTGTTACCTCAACAAGTCAGGCGCACCGCCGGCAAGGCGGCCTTGAGGCTGGTGAGTGGCCTGTGGCGAGCAGCCACTGACCGTGCACGCTGACGAGGGCAATCTTGTGTACAATGTGTATTATACTGGCACCTCACCGGGATACCATTCAAGCTCTATATACTTACATACATCATACAACTTAATATGTAGTGAACATATAGGTGATCTACAAGCTCTCAATGCGACACATTGCGATGCGTTGTGAGCTTGTAGATCAGCTTTTTGGGGATTTTTTTTTGCGATGTCAGGGTTCATTTGTTTAACCCAGCGTTCAGTTTGTCAGGTGGCGAGGTTCTGCTCTACATTTAAAACGAAACGGCAAACACAGTCGGGAAGAACAGACAAGCACAAAGTGAAGGTTTGAAATATTGGAACTCAATATCCCCAAGGATCCACCAGAAGCCCCCACGTGCTTAAACACAAAGACATTCATTTAAAAAAAAAGTGGAGCTAAACCAAAGAGAGAGAGAGAGAGAGAGTCCTAACTTGAAAGGGAAAATCTTATTACATAAAAAAAGAGTGTGAAAAATCAATTTCACTCAGTGCCAGCTCCTCAGGGGTGATATTCAGCCCCTCCAGACTCCGTGGCTGTATGTCCGCTGTGGCTTTGTGCTGCACAGAGCCTTGGTTCTTGTTGGAAGTATATATAGGTGGACAGGTGGTGGAGGCTACTGGTGGGCCTGGAGGGGCCTGTCGACCCCATAGGGTCCAGCTGCTGACATAAGAGGGGGAACAGAGGGGGCGAGATCAGAAAGTCAAAAAAAGGGGAGAAGGGGAGACAAAAGGCGTCGCTTGTAGATGTATTGATTTCTTTAAATGGAAAATGTCAAATTCGAATTTGATTAATCCATTAAGACCGGGAAACGCATCTGTGTCATTTTAGATTTCTAAATAGTGCGGCACTCTGTGCCGCGCTATGAGCTTGTAGATCTGCTATTCATGAATAGCCAGAGTAGAAAAATAATGGTTATAGCTCAAATCTAAAATGACACAGATGCGTTCCCGGATTGAATGGGTTAATTAATCATCTAAATCTGCAAAGTAACTAGCAACTAAAGCAGTCAAATAAATGCAGTGGAGTAAAAAGTACAATATTTGCTTCAGAGATGTATTTTAGTTGAAGTATCGAAACATTTTAATATTGAAGTAAAGATAAAAGTACCAAAAAAAATGTACTGTACTTACTAAATGTATTTTCCATCACTGAGGAGGAGAAAAAGAGAAAGAGGCGAAACCAAGCAGAGATGACAAACAGAGCCGTAAACATCAGCTATAGCCTATACGTGGCGTACAGCACTGGTTCTAACACTTTTTTTGTGTCAAGAATCCCCAAATGTATATGCGGACCCCATCTGATAATATTTTGTGCCAGGGACCCCCAGGAGAGAAGATTTATGTATTTAAAAAAAAATCCAAATTATTCAAAATGTTCCAAACATCTTCGATAATTTTTGAATAAATAGCAGATGTAGATCTGCAATTTTTGAATAGCAAAGTATAAAATATGGCTAAAGTGGTTAAAATGATCGTGAAACTATATTAACTACTTTAGCTGGGAACGCCCTGAAACCCCCACCCCCAAGGACCCCTGGGGGCCCCCGGACCCCACTTTGGGAACCAATGGCGTACATCTTTTCAACAGGAGGCTCTGTATGTCGGCCCGCTCGGCTCGCTCGCTCGCCTCCAACAAGCGTGGCGGATGCGATTGGTTTCGCTCCAGCATAATGGGCCGGGGCAATGAATGCTGAGCGCGACTGCGGGAGGCCATTTGTAGGGCCACAATGGGCGACAAGACACTAAGCACTCCCCAGAGGTCTGGACTGGAGGCAAGGGGTGGGAGGGGAGGGGTGGGGGGGGGGGGTCATTTTCATGGCTGTCCCGGGGCAGGGGCGGAGTGGCTGGTGGGAGATCGGGGGTGGAGGGGAGGGGTGAGGAGTAGCTGGTCACCAGCTGGCTCCCTGGCTCCCCTTGTTGCCTAATGCTCTGAGCCACAGGCCTGGGCAGAGGTCGAGGACCGGTCAGCACTTACGGGTTCACATGTGCCCTTGGTAGGGCAGAAAAATGTATTGATTGATTGAATACTTTATTAGTCAGAAATGCTAACAGCACGTGGTACAGTAAGACATTAAAGGAATAGTTCACCCCCAAAATATTTTTTTTTCTTCTAGCGATTACTCACCCCATGGGGCCTTGAAATCATGGAGTTTTTCTTTGTTTTTGTCGCAGTCCTAAGCCAATAATTTGATGACCGATGGAGTCTCCGGTAGGAGACTCAAAGAGTCTCCATTGAGTCTCCTACCGGAGAGTCCGCCGGTCATCAAATTATTGGCTAAGGAATGTGACAAAAACTAAAACATCTAGCATCCCTAGCATCCCTATCTGAACCCTAGCATCCCTTTTCTTGGGGTGAACCTTCAGTAAAAAAAAAAGAGCAGATCTATAAACTCACATTGTGTCACAGAAGAAAAGCATAGACCTGTGGGGGAATTAATGAAGAATATGTCTAAGCCGAGGAAACAGCTGTCTGTGTACGTTGACTTACGGCGGCACTACGTGACGTAAATGAACAAAATGTAATTTTGTCAAATCTTTGTCAAAAGTTACATAGTGCAGCTTCTTTACTTGCAACAAAGTATTTTTTACCCCGTGGTATCGCTACGTTTACTTAAGTCCAAAGTCTGAGTACTTCTTCTTCCACCACTGTCCTCCCAGTCCCTGAAACCTCTCAGCAGAAAAGTTCTGTTCTGTTGGCAGCCAGTGTTTGAGAAAAGAGCATAATAACAAGCTTTTCTCTAACTGCCGGGCGGTGACGATTTCATAGTCAGCCTTTTCAGAGCTGAAAGGAGAGAGAGAGAGAGAGAGAGAGAGAGAGAGAGAGAGAGAGAGAGAGAGAGAGAGAGAGAGAGAGAGAGAGAGAGAGAGAAAGAGAAAGAGAAGGTTGCTAATTGATGTGGTGGCAGAATTTCAACCAGGCAAGGATGAAAAGCCCATTAATGGACTGTTATCCTCGGCGGGAACTCGTTTGCGTTTGTTATTTATATCCTTTTTGCCTTAGCGTGCTATTGCCGGCGCCGCAGCGAAACAATGACTCATTAAAAGCTTTCGTTTCATGGCAATGACGCGGAAGGTCTCACGCTTTGTTCTCGTATGGCTTACGCGTAAAAAAAAAGCAGCCATTAGCTTCTAGGTTGTTTGAAGGTTTCCGCATAATGTATCTTTGCTGTTGGGGCAGAAACCTCTTACTGTATCTCCATATATAATTTTTTTTCTTCGTAAATTAACATCCTACCTGATCATACTACAGCGTCACACAAAAGCAATCAAAAGTAGCAGATCTGCAAGCTCGAAACGCGGCGCAAAGCGACGCGTTTTGTGCTTGTGGATCTGCTACTTTTGCTTTTGATTTCCAACCGACAGATATATTATACCCGACATATTCACTCTGGTTTTTAATGACATAGAGTCAGGATGGTGAAAAGGATCGGCGGCGCGTCTGAATAGCGTCCCTTGTTTACCAGTAACTGCGTTCGAGATAAATGGCAGAGTCGTTATAATTCACTAATAATTCAACTGAAGTACGATGACCATTTCACAGATGAGTTATTTGTGATAAGGTATATCGTTTGCTAAATCTAATTCAAAGGCAATAGCGTGAGTGGGAAGTTCTCAGCCTGCACTCAGGGTTCCAGCTGTCTGTCTGTGAAAGCTGTGAACGGTTTTAGAAGAGTTTCAGTGTCGGAGGTCCTGTTACATTACCTCGTCAACCAGTGGTGTAAAGTAACTAAGTAAATTTACTCAAGTACTGTTCTTAAATAAAATGTTTAGGTATTTTTACTTTACTGGAGTATTTCCAATTTTCCACAACTTTTGCTTCTACTCCACTTCATCTCAGAGGCAAATATTGTACTTTTACTCCACTACAATCATTTGAAAACTTCAGTAACTAGTTACTTTGTATATTTTGATTATTATTACAAAACAAGCATTAACCACTTTAGCCTTACTTTGGCTATTTGAAAATAGCCGACCTACAAGCTCACAATGCGTCGCGATGCGACGCATTGCGAGCTTGTAGATCTGCTATTTTCAAAAGATTTATATACATTTTGAAACCTGAAATGGGACTTTTGAGTACTTTTACTTTTGGTAGTGAAGTACATTTTAATACCAGTACTTTTGTACAGAGTATTTCTACATAGCAGTATTGATACTTTTACTTAAGTAAAATATGTGACTACTTTTTCCACCACTGTCGTCAACACAGACTGGATAGATGATCAGGTGATGTCAGCCTCTATCTGGCCTGAATACTGACAGCCGGTACTTTCCCCTAATACTTTATTTATTCATTCACCTTTATTTATTCAGGGAAGGCCAATTGAGAGCAAGCTCTCTTTTCCAAAAAAAATACCGTATAACACAAAACTAAACATGAGAGATTTCATACAAGTACAAGTACAGACAGATTTTATTGATATTAGCGATCGAGTGAAATTAAATTCTCCAATTTTAAAACGGATTGCAGCCAGTTCCACATGTGTGGACTGGGGATTAGTAAACACTAAATAGCTGATCTACAGCTCACAAAAACGCGCTGTTGGGAGGTTGTAGATCAGCTATTTTCGGCGAGTCATTCCGTCGTATGACGAAGTATGAATCGGGTTCAGGGCCTTCCCTTTGGTATTCACATGCCATGAAGGCACAAGACGGCTTCCATTTCATTTTTTTTACGGGGATAAAACCGTAGCACATTTTGTGCCGATGTTTTAACCCATTAAGACCGGGAACGCATCTATGTCATTTTAAGATTTATTTGGGCTATTAAAAAAAAAGCAGATATACAAGCTCATAGCGTGACACCGAGTACCGCGCTATGAGCTTGTAGATCTGCTAAACTTTTTTCATGTCAAGGACCCCCAAAAGAATACGCATTTAGCCGCGGACCCCCATCTCAAAATATTTTGTTCCAGGGACCCCCAGAAGCAAAGATTTGAGTTTAAAAAAATCGCTTAAAAAAGATTATATTCAATGATATATTGACGGATTGAATGGGTTAATGAAAAAATAAAGTAAAAGTCTCTGCTGTCTCGCCGCATCAGAGGTAGCCGCGCCGACCATGGGGCTCTCCGACAGGGATCACATGATGTCAAGGCACATCAAATTTATGAACCTTGACCCTCCCACGCACTCGCCTCCACTCATCTGTTAAATGGCTTTTATAGATAGAGAGGAGACAGATAAATGGAGGGGAGAGAGCAAGGTTAAGTCCAGACCTTTGAGGTGTATCAACCTGCAGCTCTTCATCCTCTCTCTCTCTCTCTCTCTCTCTCTCTCTCTCTCTCTCTCTCTCTCTCTCTCTCTCTCTCTCTCTCTCTCTCTCTCTCTCTCTCTCCCTCTCTCTCTCTCTCTCTCTCTCTCTCTCACTCTCTCTCTCTCTCTCTCTCTCATGGTTACCCCATGTAACAATGGCTACTAACTGACCATCATAATAGATTAGATTAGCTGTCTTTTCTTGTCCTCAAGGGGGAATTGTTTTGCTTGGGTCAGTACAGACAAGATAGATAAATACAAAACAGTAAAACACAAAAACAACAAGAGGTAACTATAACATATCTAATTTAAAGAAAACCAACTCTGTACTTTTTGCAAACTATTATTAAAGTATTCAATCAATCAATCAATCAATCAATCAATCAATCAAACAAGCCATTGGGCATCATTTTGGAAAGTAAAAATGTGTGAAGAGCATGTATTCCATCAAAAGAGGTAATCCTTTGATGATCATTTGATGAGGATGGAAAAAAAAATAAAACCTCTGGTGAGGTTTGTGATCAAAGTAACACACTGAATCATCCTTCTGATACAGGAGGCCATTGTTCTTTTATTTTCAGCACAGACTGGGGTAGCTGGAGAGAAGTCTGTTGTCACAGATGTCCTCTTCAGCTAGACAGTATGAAATAGCACGCATGTACGCACACACACGCATATGCACGCATGCACGCACGCACGCACACGCACACACACACACACACACACACACACACACACACACACACACACGCACGCACGCACGCATGCACGCGCACACGCACACGCACATATACACAAAAGCAAACCCGCTCATATAGACATAGTACAGACACACACACAGACTCTCGCACAAACGCACGCACGCACGCACGCACGCACGCACGCACGCACGCACGCACGCACGCACGCACGCACGCACGCACGCACGCACGCACGCACGCACGCACGCACAGCGTGGGGAAGAAATGACTTTGAACTTGGTGTCAGTCAGTGTGAATGCAGCTGTGAGCGTCGGGGGTCGCGGGCGGTTAGGAGGATGTGATATGAGGGTCCGTCCGTCTCCTCCGCTAGCCCCCCGCCCCTCTGATGTGATGATGGCCGGGGGGGGGGGGGGGGGAGGGGTCTAAAGGGGGTCCCGGAGGTCACGGTTCCCCCACGGGAGCGCAGGAGGCCCCGTCATAATGTTCTCTTTGTCAAAGATGGACCAAGTAATCCGAGTAGCAATAACAATGTAGAAATATTCTGTATTCAAAATTGTACTTGAGTAAAAGTACAAAAGTATTGGCATTTAAATATACTTAAAGTACCAAAAATAAAAGTAGTCCGGGTTTTCCTCCTAATAGAAAAAGTAAAATCAACAGGAAGTTGACATTTTTATTTAAAAAACAAACAGTACTAGGTTTGGTGATGTTCTATATTGTCTGAATCAGCTTTGCTTGTGTCTGTTTACATGCTAAAAGAGTGAGAGCTGTTTAACCTCACACTGCAAGTCAAAGAGGAGCATATTTTGAATTATCAATTTCTGAATCAATGGAGCAATCATTTTTGATTTCGTGTCCACCTTTGGAGTTACATCATGGCAAGGTAACTACACAACCCAAACCTCTACCAAAGTGATCTTGCCCTATAAGTAAAAAAATAAGCACTAGCCTGGGATCAATACCATTTTCGGGTTACTGGTGCGGTCTAGAGCGGAAATAACTTTACGTCATCAGGTGGCCGGAACACATGACCGGATCCTCCGGCGCCGTACACCTCCAAAACAATTCCCCTAGTTTAAAATGTGTTTAGTTTGGTATAATCGTTTTGTTTCTTTTGGTATAATAATCGTTTGGTATGTCCATCTTTTATTCTAACTCGTAGCACGACTAGCGAGACTAAACTAATTGATTTGCATTATGTGGCGAACAAAAACAATGCGACACCAACAGCAACACACCACCGGAACACGATTGTTTCCCCCCCCTTTTGTCTAAACCGGATCACACAGCCCAGTTTTGAATGAATACCAGGTTTTCCTTTGTGGGGGAAAGCCTGGTGACGCTAGGTTACTCCAGCACTGGTTGCTGTTTGCTTTGTCTTTGTGTAGTGTTGCTGTGTCTACACACACACACACACACACACACACACACACACACACACACACACACACACACACACACACACACACACACACACACACACACACACACACACACACACACACACACACACACACACACACACACACACACACACACAGTCACACACACTACGCAAACGTGTGTCTCTCCCTCAGGGCTTAGTGACATAAAACCATAATCACTTCCAGTGTCTGAGTAAACGAACAAGAAACCTGGATATTGTCACTGTCGGGTGGAAACCTTATAAATCCAAAACCATTGCTTCTTTTGAATTATTGTTTTAAAAACATTTTTAAATAGTGACCTATACATAAATAAATACATGAAGCATATATAATCAGGGTCAATAGTTCAATAGGTCACCACACAGAAGCTTTCTCTGTGCAGATTAGGTCAGATCAGTGGAAGGATGTCGAAAAATGTTTGTGCAAAAGGCGACGTGTCCACAAAAAGCGTTTTATGAGCGGAAGGTCAACCCTTGCATGGGCTCGAATGTTCTGATCTATGTTATTAGCACAAATAGCTTAGCCGAAACAATGTAAACATGAACTTCCCATCTGGTAACAATTCAACGTGGGGTCATCAAATTACCGGGTTGTCAGACACAGCCCGGAGGATCAAAAGAGCAGTGCTCGTCTCCAAAAGTTGAACTGTTTCCAGCTTGAAGTGCTGCGCCAAAAATGCTGGGCGTCGGGAGCTCTGAGGCATGATGCTGGGGCGTTGTGAAGAAGACAGCACATGCGCTTCTTTACCATTGAAATGCATGGCAGACTGGCACTGGCAGCTCAAAAGACGCTGTGGACATGGCTCCTAGAACTGAGACATGAGATCAGATGAGGGGGATATTTTTTTTTTTACAGGAATAACAAGCAGCCAGATGCTGACTACTGTATGGGTATTATATGACTGTGTTTCATTCTCTGAGCAGGTTATCAAAGCCTGAACAGCTGCCAACATGTTTAATGACATCTAACAAGTGACAGCAGACACTCAATCAGATAATCAATCGCTATCACATCTGGAACGAGTCCAACTAAGAAACACACTCCACTCCCGCTCCGTTGGGGGTGGGGTGGTGTAAAACCAGTGGTTTTCCAACTTCTTCATATCAAGGACCCCCAAATTCATATGCATTTGGCCACGGACCTCCATCTGAAAATATTTTGTGGCAAGGACCCCCTAATCTGGGAACCCATTTGGTAATATATATATATATATATATATATATATATATATATATATATATATATATATATATATATATATATATATATATGTTTTTAGGGGGCCAAGCACTCGTGCAGTGGTCCCCTCTTGAAATTGATGGTTTTATTAAGCCTCATTACACGTACGGGGGTCTCAGACAATCGGGGCAAAAAAAGCGTGCCGTCAGGATAATCCATTCCATAGTTTTGGGCAGTTGAATGTGGCTTCTTTTCACCAAAAACAACAGAGAGCAGAGAACATTTTACTTTTATAAATCCTATAATACTGAACGAAACCATGCCTCGTTTTGCATAATATTACGAGAAATCTCGTCATTGGCAGTCAAATGGTTAAAAATCACACCCAGTGTGAAGTGGGCGGTGTGGTCATCACAGTGGTCATCATAGTGATGGAAGCTCACTTCCAAAAAAAAAGGATTTTTGGAAGTGCATAATCCTATTTATAGGTTATTAATGTCATCATGTGTCTCGCTAGCCAATCACAGTGCTGAATAGAGTCAGCCAATAGAGTCAGCCAATCACAGTACAGCTAGGGGTGTACTAATGAGCCAATCACAATACAGCTAATGAGGTGTCCCAACCCCACTTATAGGGGCGGCTACACCGCCCAAAAATAGCAGATCTATAAGCTCACAACGTGTCGCACCACGTTGTGAGCTTGTACATTGGCTATTTTCAAATAGCTGATGTAAATTGGGTTAAAGTGGTTAAACTGATAAAGTGGACCCTTCAAGGACCCCAGCAGATGTATAAGCTCACATATCGGCCCCTGTGGATCTACAAGCTCACAACATGTCAAATCGCGACGTGTTGTGAGCTTGTGCTTATAGGCTATTTTCATTTATCCGATGTACATTGGGTTAACCATAAAACAACCAATTCAAGGGGAAATTTCCCTCGCAATGTCTGTTTCTCAAATGCTACTGTGCTTGAGGGGACTCTTGGCCCTCACAAGTATAGTAATCCAAACACGCGCACGCACGCACACACACACACACACACACACACACACACACACACACACACACACACACACACACACACACACACACACACACACACACACACACACACACACACACACACACACACACACACACACACACACACACACACATACACACACACACACACACACACAGCACAGCACACAGAGCACACAGAGCACACAGATTAATTGTATTCCTCATCCATTGTGAGTCAGTCCCGCTGCTAATTAGCTTAGGCATGGTTTTTGCATATTGTGTTTATTTAATTTCTTCACAGGGGCCAACCGCGCCAAAAGTATGCACAATCATTTGCAACAAGAACGGGGGCCAGGGTTTAATTTTTGCCAGTTTTTTTTTTCCCCCACATAATATACACAGAGGACTGTGAGATGCCACGGCATGCTAGCTGTGAATGTGAGGACTCACTATATCATTGTGGGCCGGGTGCGAAAGACAATCTACCAGCGAACCCGCTGTTGTTGGCTGCTGAGTGTTTGGCATGGAAATACGCAGAAATGTAATAAACAGATTATGTTTGCTTTCCTGTTCATGCCGGGATTTTTCTCAAATTAACCCATTCAAACCGGGAAAGCATCTGTGTCATTTTAGATTTTAACTATATATATATAGCAACACACGTTTTTCTCAAAACTGGATTTAGAACAGTGGTTTAGAACAGTGATTTAAAAAAAAGCAGATACAAGCTCGCAGCGCACTACGAAGCGTTTGACAATTTTTGAACAATTTAGAATTTTTTGGAACACAAATCTTCTCTTTTGGGGGTCCTTGGCACAAAACATTTTCAGATTGGGGTCCGCGGCCAAATAAATATCATTTTGGGGGTACAAAAAAGTTTGAAAACTATTGATTTAGAAGGCATTTGTATAATCGGCCTCAGGCCTTAATGGGTTAATTTCACCAGCACTGCTGCGTTGCAGTGTTCATCGTTTAGAGCAGGGGTCTTCAATAGGGGGGTCTGTGACCCCTAGAGTTACTAGAGGCCAAATGTTTGTGTGATAGGATTTTTTTCTTTGTCTTTTTTTTTTTTACATTAACCACTTGAACCATAGCATCCCCATTCTTGAGGGAAAATAGCAGATCGGCTATTTCCACCAAAGAAACACCTTGAGTGGGTTCCAGGAGGTCCCCAGCTAAATGATTCATACTATAGGAACCAAATGGACGCTTACAGGTCTGTAACTCTCAGAGTGTACAAATGACCAGACGCTATAATAACTCTGGTCCATGTCTGTCCATCACACTGGCTGACATGGAGGACTTCTCTATGGAACATGTAATTGGGAGCCATTACTTCAGCCATGCTCACATCCTGGTGCAAGCAGGCAACAGATGGCTGGACGGGGGACAAGATGTGGACGATGTGGTCCAGCCGCTGTTTGCTAGGAAGTAATTGTGTTTTAACCTGGAAAGAAAGGGAATATTACAGCCATGCAGGCAAACAAATTACAGCCACCTCGCTGGCCCACAGATGACTCTATTTGTCTCATGTCCAGATGGGCTCCGAAGGAAATAAATTGGCCTGTGTGAGGCGGCATGGGCTGGATTGCACGGCACGTGTGTGCCTGTGTGTGTGTGTGTGTGTGTGTGTGTGTGTGTGTGTGTGTGTGTGTGTGTGTGTGTGTGTGTGTGTGTGTGTGTGTGCGAGAGATGTGTGTGTAAGGTTGTATGGTGTTCACGCGAGCACCTCTGCCTGTTTTTTCCTACCGTTGTGTTTATCTGTGTATTTGTAGTACTCTTAGTAGTTTCTTAGTCTACCTTACCTGGGTTCGATAAAAATGAAAATAAAACTAGAAAAAGTGCTCCTCGGAGCACAAGTCTCCGCCAGGTCAGGTAGGTTATTATGGCCTCCTGGTGGCGCAATAACAGGCCAATGTGAAAAGGGTGGCATTTCTTCCTCGGCCTAGTGGGTATGTGCGTGCATAATTGCACGGAAATCGCACCCTGCGTTCACGATTTGAGGAATTTTGTTGAAAACGGACCTATCCTGCAAACTTTGGAAGCCAATGTTAGCCAAGTAGGATGGAATATGAAATATCGGACACATCCATCTTGATCAAATGACTATAGAGATACTGTGTACCGATTTGCAGAATCTGAAGGAGTAAGAGCAAAAAATGGGTTTTACAAAAGTTAGCCTCCTGGTGGCGCCCTAAAAGGCAGATGTAAAAAATGCAGGGAAAAGGTTTTTCCTGGGCCTCTAGGGAGTGTGTGTGTGCAAAGTTTCATGCAGATCGGTGCAGTTATAAGTCAAAATGTGAATCGGCCTGTTATAGCGCCACCATGAGGCTGATTTGAAAGTTTGCAAGTGGCATTTCTTCCTGGGCCATTTCCTGGTTAATTTTGTTCAAAATGAACCAATCCTGTAAACTTTGAAAGCCAATCTTAGCCTATCAGGATGGAATATGGAAAATCCGACAGATCCGTGTTGATCACATGACTATAGAGATACTGTGTACCGATTTGTGTGTTTTTTGGACAAAATCTGTAGGAGTAGTATTAAAAAATGTGCCTCATGGTGGCACTATGACAGGCTGATCTGAAAAACGTGGGGCAGAGTTTCTGCTGTGGCATCCAGGGAGTGTGTGTGCACAGTTTCACAGCGACCGGGCCAACGGTGGCGGAGATTAGCTGGTCACAGACAGAAGGACGGACGGACGGACGGACGGACGGACGGACGGACGGACGGACGGACGGACAGGGGGCAAAACATACTCTCTCGCCATGCCTTTTGGCCTGGCGGAGACAATTAACAAATAAAAACTAGACATTTTCTTTTTACTTTGCTGTATGATAATCTTTTGGGAAATGAGCTTGTAATTGTAAAAACGTATGAAACATTGAAAATGTTGGTTAATCCATTAAGACCGGGAACGCATCTGTGTGTCATTTTTAGATTTTTTTGGCTATACAAAAATAGCAGATATAGATCTGCTATTCTTTGAATAAACATATTTTTAAAGCAAACATTTGTAAAATATTTAGTTCCAGGGACCTCCAGAAGCAAAGATTTGAGTTACAAATGTTTGCTTAAAAATATATATATATTCAAAGACTTTCACACATTTTCACGATTTTTCCCAAAATAGGATTTTTTAAGCTATTTTTGAATAGCCAAAGAAATCTAAAAATGACACAGATTCTTCCCCGGTCTTAATGGGTTAAAATAAAATACATTTAGAACAATGTGTCAAAATGTGTCAAAATGTTGACAGATCTTTCCATCTGTCCCGGGCGTGGAGAGAGAACGTGTGGCTGATGTAAACATTGCGTTGACGTCAGCCTATAGCGCACAGAGGAATACCAACTGTCACTTTATCTTGATGGGTTCCAGGGGTTCCTGGGGCGAGATTCAAAAAGCTCACTGCCCTTGGGCAATGAGCTTTTTGAATCTCACTCCTGACTATATCCCATATTACAAATACAAAAACTAAAACTAACACTAAAACTAGAGTTGGGGTTAGGGCTGAGGGAACATAACTAGCATTATGCATATCGTTGCTGTCGGGTAGAAACCTCCTAAGGGCGCGCTCCCACCGCACTTTTATTTTACCCCTGGGGCAGAATCTGCCAATGCTTTGTCAATGTAAATGCGTGGATTCACGCAAGAGCGGATTTTTCCGCTTGTCGCGCAGACCTTGCGTTTATCCGCTCTACACGACTTGTCGATTTGAAGCATAAAACTGCTGGAGGCAGGAGCTGATTTTCCTCCTTTGTCCAATCGGGTGAGTGGAAGGCGGACCGTCCCAAGACTCACGGTGCGTTTTAACAGCGGGCGATTCAGGATAGTATTTTCCGGAAGTGCATTATATGTCTATGAGAGCCGGCTAGAACTACTGGCGATAGGGCGAAGTGGGCGGGGGGGGCGATAGAAGATGGATTTTCTTTATCTTTTGGACGATGTCGCCCGGCGATCGCCCGAGAGTCGCCCGCTGTTAAAACGTACTGTCAGGAAGCAACATGGTGCTCAAGGCAGAAGGCGGTGCGGGCTACGGGGAGGGTCCTGATAGTGAGTGACAGGTGCGTCACTCCCGTTTTTTAGAATCCGCTGGCTGCAAAAAACTGTGGCCGCACACAACCTGAGTTTAACGCTAGCCGACCATGTTTTGGTGGGAGCGCGCCCTAACTCCGTATTCTAACTGTTTGTGTTTTCCCGTAAATTAACGCCCTACTTGATCTTACTACAGCGTCACACAAAATAAAAATAA
Source organism: Gymnoscopelus braueri (assembly GCF_963280865.1). Lineage (NCBI taxonomy): Eukaryota > Metazoa > Chordata > Actinopteri > Myctophiformes > Myctophidae > Gymnoscopelus > Gymnoscopelus braueri. The sequence continues at coordinate 45,035,958 of NC_137613.1, forward strand.
AAAAGTAACAGATCCACAAGCTCAAAACGTGGCTCGAAACGCGGCTCGAAGCGACGCGTTTTCAACTTGTAGATCTGCTACTTTTGCTACTTTTGAATTTGAATCCTGAAAAGAAACAGTATTGGACATATGAGGTTTCCACCCGACAGAGTGATATGTTTTTGTTTTGTTAGCAGTCTAGCAGCAACCTTTCAATGGAATTTTTAAATATGGAAGACCCGTAAACATAGCATTAAGCAGTCCAACCTCCCTGACATAAAAGCATGAATTCGTTTTTCAGCATCTTGCTGACTTTTCTATACTTCCGAGATGAAAGAATGTTAATATGGGACTTAACACTCAAATAAACACCAAGGTTTGTTATTTCAGGTTTGACCAAGGTTGCCAAGTCTGTTAAACAGCTCATCCCTTTCTTTTACTTTGGGGCCAAAAAAGTTAGATTTCTGTCTTATCCTCATTTCATTTTAAAAGGTTATTACTTATCCACTTATTGATTTCAGACACACAGGCGGTCGGGGACGTTAACACATCTGCATCATGGTAACCCTGAGGTTATGGTCTCTGTCGGGTGGAAATGTCCAAAACTGATACTTTTCAGGATATTAAAAATAATAATATATATATATAGCAAAACATGCAGATCGAGCTTGCAGATTTGCTACTTTTGCTACTTTTGTGTGATTCTGTAGTATGATCAGTTAAAATATGGAGATAAGAGGTTTCTACCCCGACAGCAACGTTATACAATAATGCACATGGTCACTCTACTCGGTCCATAGAAACTCCATAGAAAAATGTTCATGACAATACTGCACTGATACTGTATTTTCTTTACAGGTACTGTATATTGTATTGGTACTGTATTGATACAGTATCAGTACAATACACTTTATTACTGTACATATAGGCCACGCGTGGAGGGCCAGGCAATGTTTATGTTTTCCTGTTGTGTAGTAACATTGTGTTTCCGGGTTCCTAGTACTGCATCTACTTTTTTTCTTCTGTATCTGCCCTGCGGTACTGCCTTTGCTAACTGAACTTCCCCAGCGGGATCGGTAAAGGTCTATCTATGTTCTGTAATTACATCACCTCATAGAAGCATAGTGAGAACAGCAAAGGCAGCTCCCGTAGTGTAAAACCAACAGTTACATCATATTGCTCTGATACACGTTCCACTGTTGCCAAATTTTGTGAGAGAAATAAGCCGCCAGGTCTATGAAAATAAGCCCAAACGTAGCGACTACGCTACGTGAGCACTTTAAACCTATATACATTGGCTATTTGAAAATAGTCGATCTACAAGCTCACAACGCGTCGCATTCGTGTGTGTTGTGAGCTTGTAGATCTGCTATTTTTTTAAAAGATATTGAAAAGAAAAAGTAAAATATTTGGAATATATTTCAAAATGAATTTCAGATGGGGGCCTACGGAGAAATAGCCTATATTATTTTGGGGCGTCCTTGACATGCAAATGTTTGAGAACGGGTTTAAACAATAATAATATATATTTTTTAAATTGTCTGATATAAGATGATGAAACGCATATTGCCATGCTGAGTGGCGTCACTTACTGTATATGTTGAAATATGTTGTTCTAGACTTTCAAGTAGATTCATGTATTCCAGAGCCTTAGAGTCTGCTAACGTGAATGTTGAAATCTCCATTCAAAATTATTCTGTCATATTTGGTGATAATGAGAGCTAGTCCACTCTGACAATTCTTGTTGAAATAGCTGTGAAATAATATTCAATATATTCAAAAAGGAGGAGAACTTACTGTAACCTCAGGTCGACCTTTGTACAGCTAAACTTTTCTGAGTAGAGTAGATCATTCTGCCCCCTCTTTTTTCATGTCTCACTGACTGATAGGAGCTGTAGTTTTTAACTCAAATCTTCGCTTCTGGGGGTCCTTGGAACAAAATGTTCTGAGATGGGGTGGGGGGGTCCGTGGACAAATCATTTTGGGTGGTTCTTGACATGAAAAAAGTTTGAGAACCACTGATATTATAGCAATAGCAACATAGGCTAAGAAATGACACTGATGCATACCCGGATTGAATGGGTTACATCCTAATCAAAGGACCTGCTCTATGCTCTCTACCCTCTTCAGCACCATGGACAGCGAATGGGGTTCAGAGTTGAGAGAGAAGAGAAAAAAACCTGTTTGACTTGAAATTGGGTGAAATTTACTTGAGTATACTTTGTCCACAACTGCAAACAAGACACTATTTCGGTCTGTATGTCAAACCATCTTTCATTTGTATGGAAATGTATAGTATGTAAAAGGTGCATTACCAAAAAAAAAATCGTTTGAATTGACTGGACAGCGAGACTCTTTGCTCGTGGAAATCTCCAGCCAGCCAGACAATGGTACTTGTGACATATAGGTTGGATGATATTGTTGTTTGTGCCACATATTGTTTGACATGCATTCATACATTTTGGACACGGCATGATAACACAAATCACAGCCACACACATGCATGATCACAGGCATATCGTCTCTGTCGGGTTGAAACCTCATATGTCCAAAACTGTTACTTTTCAGGATTCAAATTCCAAAATTAGCAAAAGTAGCAGATCTAAGCTCGAAACGCGGAAGTTTTGATGCTTTAGTGTGACGCTGTAGTATGATCAAGTGGGGCGTTAATTTACGAAAAAACACATAAAGTTAAAATATGGAGATGAGAGGTTTCTGCCCGACAGCAACGATGTAGGCTACAGCACGCACGCGCGCGCACAAACAGAACGGCATCCCGCTGAGATACTCAGGAAGTGGTATTTCATGCTGCGTGCCATTTTGAGGTGCCTGAAGGCAATTCTTCTTTGATATGCAAAGGAAATTACAGAAGGCAGCATCCACTTGACACAATAGGATGCACTGTGGGACCAAGAGTGTAGCTGACTCACTCACATCTTCTTACGCTTTTCGCCTTCAAAGTGTTTTTTTATTTTTTATTATTATCATTTTATTTACATTTTTTTTCTTTTTCTTCTGGATTGCCCTGGTGGCTGGTGGTTCAACCTGCTAATGTTTTGTTCTACACAGTTGCAACGTCTTTAGATTGGATATACATAGCTGAACATCTAAAATACTGTAACATCAAGCCTCCTCTTGTTCATTTCATAACCACTTAAACCCCATATGGGTAAATGGAGTCCCTCAGGGCTCAATACTAGTGTCTTTTCTGTTATTGTGGGGAAAGCTTTCGTTGAAAATAGCAGATCGACAAGCTCCCAACGCGACGCAGCGCGTCGCGTTGGGAGCTTGTCGATCGGCTATTTTCTAGCGATGCTGGGGTTTAAGTGGTTAACTGCCTCTACTCTGCAGGGGCCTCATTTTACCCCCTAGCTTTCACATTTGACCTCGCAATTCTGGTTTTTGCAGATTGATCAGACTTTTTATCAACATTTATAGACACAGGCTTTCTTTCTGTGACCACATCCATTAATAACGTTAAAAACACAATGGAAATAAGCCTCCTGTGTTTTTTTTGTGTTATCCTTTGACTGTACTACCTGTACTGTTGTATTCAATCAATTATAATAGTATAGTGTAGTATAGTATAGTATTCAATCAATTATCGAGACACAACAAGATTCCGTGCCTTTTATATACTGGATATACAATTTTAATGTGACGCGTTGTGAGCTTGTGAATCTATTATTGCTATTTTTATCTTATGTTTTAAGCCATTTTGCAATAGCCAGAGGCTATATGGGTAATTGGCATGGAAAAGTTTGTGAACCGCTGTCCTATATGACACTGTGAAGACATCCATAAAACCAAACAGTTGCACAACCGTTTCCGGAACACTGAGTTCCAGGGTAAAAATGTACGTAACCTTTGTGTGTGTGTGTGTGTGTGTGTGTGCGTGTGTGCGTGTGTGTGTGTGTGTGTGTGTGTGTGTGTGTGTGTGTGTGTGTGTGTGTGTGTGTGTGTGTGTGTGTGTGTGTGTGTGTGTTGTGTATTTTGTGTGTGTATGCTCTTGGGGAATTGTGTTAGTGTGCAGAACAGAGAAAACAGACAAGGTGACAGTTCCCCCACGTGTATGTGTGTACGGCTGATTGAACCTGTGTGTGTGTGTGTGTGTGTGTGTGTGTGTGTGTGTGTGTGTGTGTGTGTGTGTGTGTGTGTGTGTGTGTGTGTGTGTGTGTGTGTGTGTGTGTGTGTGTGTGTGTGTGTGTGTGTGTGTGTGTGTGTGTGTTGTGTGAGGGAGGTGAATGTCACAGCCATCAAAGTGCACAGGTAATGATGCACTGTAGCCCGGCATCACCCCAGGGAGACAAGCTGCCTGTCCGTTTACCTGCCCACACACACGCACAGGCACACGCACGCACACGCACACACACACACACACACACACACACACACACACACACACACACACACACACACACACACACACACACACACACACACACACACACACACACACACAAATGTACCGCCCACACTTGTGCGCAAACACATCACCTTACAGGCTTATGACTAATTTACACTCCCATCGCAAGACGGTGTCGCACACCAGAAAAATAGCTGATCAACAAGCCTGCAACGCGTCGCGGATGTGACGCATCGCAGGCTTGTAGATCAGCTATTTTTGCTTCATGACACCATGTTATGATGAAGTATAAATCGGCCTTCGGACACACACTCAGACACACGCATGCACACACACAGTCCTTCATCCCCGGGCTGTCTGTCACATCATGCTTTCACGGAGCTCAGTGGAGCGTAGTGGTGTGATTCCAACCTCATAGGCCTACCACCACCTGATGGACACTCTACTAGCACCAGAGAGAGAGAGAGAGAGAGAGAGAGAGAGAGAGAGAGAGAGAGAGAGAGAGAGAGAGAGAGAGAGAGAGAGACAGACAGACAGACACAGAGAGACAGAGAGAGGTGGGGGCGAGACAGAGAGAAAGAGAGAGAGAGGGATTTGAGAGAGACAGAGAGACAGAGACAGAGACAGAGACAGAGACAGAGACAGAGACAGAGACAGAGACAGAGACAGAGAGAGAGAGAATGTCAAGTATACAAAGAGAGGGACTCAGAGAAGAGAGTGAAAATATCCTAGCTGTCATGTGGTGGGGGACAGTGGAGGTGGATGTGACAGCACTTATATAGCCTCGCTAGCTGTGTGGTTTGTGTGCGTGTCAATGCAAGGCACGCACTCTGAAAGATGGAGGGCTTGTATGTGTTGCACGGGGTTGTACTGTGTGTGTGGTCGAGTGTGCGGTTGAGTGCGCGAGCGCACGTGTGTGTGTGTGTGTGTGTGTGTGTGTGTGTGTGTGTGTGTTTGCCCTCAGCAGTGTCAAAACAACGTCCTCAGACAGAAACCGCCAATGTTAGAGTATCTCATATATATATATATATATATGCTTTGTTAGACCCAATGCTTCAGGTTTCACACTGTACTGGCCAGGCTGTGTTCTGGTTTGCTGTCAACAACAACATGCTGCTTGCTTGTTTCTTTTGTAAAGGATGTGGTTAGACCAGGGGTAGTTAACCTTATAGGCACGGGTGCCACCATTGGCACAGGAGAGGGTAATCACTGGCACACTGGCATGATTGTGAGAAAGAGGATTTTTCTTGTAACCCATTAAGACCGGGAACGAATCTGTGTCATTTTTAGATTTATATGGCTATTCCAAAATAGCAGATGATCTTGTAGATCTGCTATTTCTGAAAAAAAATTGTGAAAATGTGTGCAAATCTTTGAATATACATGTTTCAACTCAAATCTTTGCTTCTGGGGGTCCCTGGAACAAACTATTTTGAGATGGGGGGTCCGCAGACAAATACATATCATTTTGGGTGGTCCTTGACATGAAAAAAGTTTGAGAACCACTGATATTATAGCAACAGAGGTTTTTTTTTCCAAAAGAACCCTGAACGTCCAGTGTTAAAGTGTGACTTTGAGACATAAGGGGTCTTTTAACCCATTAAAACTGTGTCTTTTTTGGACAATCAATTGATTTTGTTGTGGTGTCTGATAGTTATACTGAATGTTGACATGGCACACAAAACGTGTTCGCGCCGCGTTTCGAGCTGGCGGATCTCCTACTTTTGATGCTTTTGCGTGACGCTGTAGTATGATCAACTAGGGTGTTAATTTACGAAAAAACACAAAAAGTTAAAATAAGGAGATAAGAGGTTTCCTTTTAAAGTTGCTACTGTATGTAGGTGACAATAACTCAAGTGTGTGTGTGTGTGTGCGTGTGCGTGTGCGTCTGTGTGTGTGAGAGAGATATGGCTATTTCTCAACGTTTTGAAGCCTGCACAGCTCCGAGGCAGTACCGTCACCTGCTTACAGCAAAACAATGAATTAACGCTCATGTTCCTGCACTGTTAACCTACTTCCTTAGCGTGACGCAACAAGCCTATCCGCCACTACTTCAAACCTTTTCCTATTACGGTAAACAAGCCAAGTACTTTCTCCCATGTGACTCCCATGCTGCCTCTAACCAAATTAAAAGCGTTATTTGCATAAGAGAGATTGATGAGATAGAGGGGGAAAATACTTTGCTCTCTGGAAAAAATATGAGCTCTGTTTAAAAGGAGTGCAAGGATCTTGGATGGGATGTCAGAGCGTATTAGAATGGCTATGCTTCATAATTTTTTTGTGCCCCCCCGTCCCCCCCTCCAACCGCTCCATGCATCTTTCCAATCTGTAATCACTTTAAGTGTACAAACCCCCAGCCCTCTGCAGCACAATACTAATGATAATAATAATAAAGCAGAAAATGGTGATTGGAAGAAACAAATGGCAAAACTGCAATTTTGTGGAAGAATAAACGGCTCATATTAAGGTGACAGTAGTGTAGCCGAATCAACTAGCACAGTGGTTCTCAGAGTGTTTTCATGTCAAGGACCAAATTTATATGTATTTGGCCGTGGACATCTGAAATTGTTTTGTGCCAGGGACCCCCAGAAGTCAATATTTTTGTTCAAAATGTTCAAAAATGTAGAACATTTTTAATCAAAATTATTATTATTCATAGGTATGATAAGTATTTTACAATACTTATCAATATATATATATATTTCAAATAAGCAGATGTGTAAGCTTGAATATCTGCTATTTTTTTTTATAGCCAACATATAAATGGATAAAGTGGTTAAAATGAGTGTGATGCTGTAATAATACATTTTAGCCGGGGACCCCCTGAAACCCCTCCAAGGACCTCTGTGGGTCCCCGGACAACACTTTGATAACCACTGGACTAGCAGATAAATGATATCGTCGTTGTCGGGTGGAAACCGCGTTATTTTAAACCGTTATTTTTCAAAAAATGGGGAAAAATAAGTGTCGGATAGCAAGCTTCAAATGAAGAGTGGAATTTTACTCGCTCCCAAAGGACCAACACTATCAAACTGAACATACCCGTTTCATGTCTGTAATGCCAAAATAACAAACTCTAGCATCCCTATTCTGGGGGGCTGACATTTGTGAAAATAGCCGGTCTACAAGCTCTCAATGCATCGCAAGACGACGCGTGGCAACTTTGTATCGGCTATCTTCTGTGAGGAGATTTGTTGTTGAAGGAAAAATAAGAAGCGGACCTATTATAGAGCCCTGGGGGACCCCGGTCAACTACCCGTATATATAGGGTTTAAGTGGTTAAAAGCGTAAATAGGCGGCTGAACAGGAAACCTCTCAACAAAGGGCGGGGGAAAGGCCAGTGAAGTGGTGAGGGTTTTTTCGTTTGTCTGTGGTGAAGATAACACTTCAATTTACCGCAATCAGGCACTGTGTACAGGCCAGGGTACCTGGTAGGATATCGTCTCTGTCGGGTGGAAACCTCATATGTCCAACACTGTTACTTTTCACGATTCAAATTCAAAAACAGCAAAAGTAGCAGATCTACAAGCTCAAAACGCATCGCTTCGCGCCGCGTTTCGAGCTTGAAGATCAGCTACTTTTGATGCTTTTGTGTAACGCTGTAATATGACAAAGTAGGGCGTTAAGTTACAAAAAAACACAGAAAGTTAGAATATGGAGATAAGAGGTTTCTGCGCGACAGCAATGACATTATATGTTTGTTTGTGTGTCTCCTACCCTGCAGAGATATTGTTGTTGTCAACAACCCTCCACCAAACACACACACACACACACACACACACACACACACACACACACACACACACACACACACACACACACACACACACACACACACACACACACACACACACACACACACACACACACACACACACTCCTTTCAGCTGCTGAGAGGAACCACCCCCCACCCCCCACCCCCCCGGGACACCTCCTTTCCATTCACACCTCCACCTCCGGCGCTCGCCACATAGAAAATGGCCGTTTCTTTTTTACCTTTTGTAGCGTCTCCTCCTTCTCCATTCACAGTGAGATTGAAGTCTGTGGACACAAAAAATTACTTTTACACCTCGCGTTTGGTTTGCCAGGCAAATCACGGGGAAGCCTCCTTTTGAATATAAAATAGTGTTTGTTGTTTTTTCCTTCTTACACAGCACAGTTTTTTTTGTCTCGTTTTGTTTTGTTTCATTGCCGTCCTTGTACAAATTGGATACGCTATTGCAGCCTGTACGGCAGATAGAGGGGGCATAATTGGACCGCCGTGCCCTATTTACAAAAAAATAAAGCAAGAGAGAACCTATCTTTGCTGTCGGGCAGAAACCTCTTATCTCCATATTTCAATCTTTTTTTTTCGTAAATTGATGCACTACTTCGTCATACTACAAAAGTAGCAAAAATAGTCAATCGATGTACAAGCTCAAAACGCGTCGCAAAGCGACGCTTTTTGAGCTTGTAGATCGGCTATTTTTGCTATTTTGTAATTTGAATCGTTTTGGACATACAAGGTTTCTAACCACCGGCAACGCTATGCTGAAAAAAAGAAAAAGAGATACAAAATACGATGTTTTGACCACAATGAAAGCCAATGCGATTCACCGTGTTTGCATAAACACTTCAGACACGACACGCCGTCAGGCGAGGAAGACGTACGCGGCGAGACAATTAATTTGCCGCCCACTTGGCCTCATCAGCCGGCACCGTCCTCCGGGTTTGACATGTGTACCCGAGTGTGAGAGCCAAGCGCCGACTCGGACCATTAGTGAGATAATGTAGTCAGTCCGCCATAGCGAGAAGGGAAGGGAGAGAGAGAGAGACAAGAGAGAGACGGATAGCTCCCCCACTTTGCATAACGTCCTCGGGGGGGAAAGAAGTGTAGAAGTGTGGTCATAAATAATGCATCAGCTGCTTAATTTATGGCCAAACTTTAAATATAGCGCTGGAGCACACCAAGACAGCGCCATGTACCCAGACCCGTCTTGTTACATTATTTGCTTACTGAGAGTGTTGCTGGGGGATTGGATGGAACACACATGATCTGAGGTGCAGTAATGAAACAATGTCGCAGCACTTGGTAAATAGAATAATTACACGTCTCACACTCTTTGACACTTGTTTGGATAATTCATTATGCTGTACTTAGATAATGGAATGCCATCGGATAGAGGAACGCGCGTGACAAGGATCACTTTGGTTCACCCCTCCTGTTGTCGTCTGCCCCACTTTTGTGTGTCCCAGGCAGTATCATGTCGTTATCATGGTCAGTATCATGTCAGTATCATGTCAGTATCATGTTCAGTATCATGGTCAATATCATGTCAGTATCATGGTCAGTATCATGTCAGTATGATACTGACATGATACTGACCATGATACTGACATGATACTGACCATGATACTGACCATGATACTGACGTGATACTGACCATGATACTGACAGTATCATGGTCAGTATCACGTCAGTATCATGGTCAGTATCATGGTCAGTATCATGTCAGTATCATGGTCAGTATCACGTCAGTATCATGGTCAGTATCATGAAAGTATCATCTCTCTCTCTCTCTCTCTCTCTCTCTCTGTCTCTCTCTCTCTCTCTCTCACACACACACTCTGTTTTCCCATGGTGCCGGCCAGAAAGCCATGAACATATGCCAAATTGAGGCGTATGTCATGATTGCTGCATGTCTTTTCCACTTCGGTCATTGTTGCCCAACTTGTCTTAACTTGTCACAACTCATCATACAGGACGAGTTGGGAGTGTGTGTGTTTTTCATGGACAAACAGCAAACACACACAGCACTGCTCTGTGGACTTCAACATACAATATAGGTTTGTATTTGGTTGTCCCCTTTCTTCATGACTCATACGAAGTGTGTGTGTGTGTGTGTGTGTGTGTGTGTGTGTGTGTGTGTGTGTGTGTGTGTGTGTGTGTGTGTGTGTGTGTGTGTGTGTGTGTGTGTGTGTGTGTGTGTGTGTGTGTGTGTGTGTGTGTGCATGCATTAGGCTATCAGTGGTTCTCAAACTTTCAAGTCAAGGACCCCAAAGTGATATGCATTTGACTGTGGACCCCCATCTGAAAAGGGTTTGTACCAGGGACCCCCAGAAGAGAAGATTTGTTTAAAAAAAATAAGATTATTAAAAAAAATATATAATAATCCAAAAATAGCAGATGTACAAGCTCGCAGTGTGGCACGAGGTGACACTCTGTGAGCTCATATATCTGCTATTTTTTAATAGCCAACGTATAAATGGATATGGTTGTTAAAATGATTGTGATGCAACATTGAAACATTTTTGCAGGGGAACCCCACTTTGAGAACCACTGGGCAATAGGGTTTAACTGGCTAACATCTTCTGAGAGTAAAAATTGACTCTTTGTCCTGTAAGTGTAACAAATAAATAATACTACACTTTTTATACAATCAAGAGTCGAGTTGACAGTCAGAATTCCTGGAGTGCATTGGCAGTGAACTGATTAGGGTTTAACACCGGGAATCCCGGGATGCGGGAATCCCGGGAATCCCGAGGTTATTTACCGTCCCGGGAACTGACTTGGGTTCCCGGGATCCCGTTTTTTTTTTTCTTGTTAGAAATGAATACTAATTAGTAGAAAGGCCTATCTACAGCGCGGAGGAATTACTATTATAATTAGCCAAGTTACTTGCCGCGTTGCCGACCAAGGCAGGGTCCCATCGTCCCGTTGTGAGAACCAATATGGGACGCACTGTAACAGTAATGAACAAAATAAAACACAAGTGGCCGTGATGCCCTGCCCTGCGCACGCTGATTTCACCGTTTCCTCTGCTGTCAAACGGTAGACACCAGTTGACTAGTTGAGATTCAACATCAAGTGAAACGCTGCATAAACAGTGGGTAGGTTTGATTTCGAGCCTATATTCCAGCTTAAAATGCGCGCAAGCCAAGCAATGCTTTTGATAGAGAGAGAGGAGAGACTGGAGAGAGAGAGAGCGCAAGAGAGAGCGCGTGCGAGAGAGAGAGAGAGAGAGGGAGAGAATTAGACCGATGTGGTCGGTGGTCCGATTTTTTTATCATCATTAATGTAGCCTACCCTACCTACACTTGCATTTTAGAACGTTCAAACTACCATTTTACTAGAACTACCCAGTAGAACAAGTGAACTGCACAACAGCTGTCTGTCTCATTGATTGTCAGTGGCAGCGCATGCATGTGCACATCAAAATCACACTACAAAACCCGACATTTGATCAACAACAAAATATAGATTAATACATTTGACAACATACAGCCAACATCCCAAAATGGAGTCTTAATATCCAGCAAGTAGCCTAATATAAATTAATAACTGCAAACAAATTACAAGTTTAGGCTATCAAATAAATCAATATCCTACAAAAGTAGAGATAAGCTGTGACCTCACCGGCGCTCTGATGGACAATAAATAAATAATCCTTTTGCAAATTCTCTTGTCAATAATGATACAAATGGAACGTTTATTTCAGCAGCTAGAGTTTGACATTGTTTGAGTGCGTGTTGGGTGCACAGCGCAGCTCCTCGTTTAAGTTAATTGTCTTCACCCGCTGCTGCGCAACAGAAGATCTCCGCCAGGGCACTATATTATATTTATATATTATATTTATATGATTTAAAAAATCAACTTAAGTCATTATTAGTGCAAGTTCATAGGTGGACACAATAGGGACATTTGGGCACCTCAATATAAAATTGGCTATTTAAGTATCTACATATAAATGCATTTTAGTGGGTACTTTTTTTTTTTTTTACCCTTTAACGGGAATTCCCGGGAAGCCCGGGAAAAGGTCTGAAAATTCCCGGGAATTAAAATTAGCTATTTCCCGGAAAATGTTAAACCCTAGAACTGATGTAAGCCATCCTGTGTGCCAGTGGTGTAAAGTAACTAAGTACATTTACTCAAGTACTGTACTTAAGTTCAATTTTGAGGTATTTTTTACTTTACTGGAATATTTCCAATTTTCAGTACTTTTACTCTACACCTCAGAGGCAAATATTGTACTTTTACTCCACTACAATTATTTGAAAACTTGAGTAACTAGTTTCTTTGCAGATATAAATGATTACATTATAAAACATACATTAACCACTAGGCATTAACCATTAGCCCTATTTTACACCTAGGCTATTTGAAAATAGCCGATCTACAATCGACTATTTTACACCACTGGTGAACTGATGTAAGCCATCCTGTGTCCTCAGTTGCCCATACAGACAAGCAGTTCCAACACAACACTACCAACTGGGACTTTGTGCCCAGATGCGCAGAGACGTACTGGAGTCTGGCCCTTATTTGTTTTGCACTTCATTCAATTAAAATGATGGATGCCGTCCAAATTGCAATTCAATTCGGAGTCAGAAAAGACCTCGAAAGAAATATGCTCTTTCCTTTATTTCTCTGTCATCTTCCATCGTGTCAGATTTTTTCCCCCGGAATCTTAATCCTCTTCTGTTTTTGCCTCAGTGACAGAACAAACTACTCAGGCAGTGACGGAATAAGTACTCATATTTGTGTATTGATAAGTAAAAGTATCAATACAACAATGTGAAAAAATACTCTGTTACAAGTAAAAGTCTGGTATTAAAAACTTACTTGAGTAAAAGTGCAAAAGTTTTGGCATCAAAATGTACTTCAAGTACCAAAAATAAATGTGTACGCATTATGCAGAATGTTCCATATCACACGTTTTTAAAATGTATGCAAATCCTTTGAAAATTGCAGATCAACAACCTCACAATAAATAAAAAAAAGCAGATAACTAGTAACACGACTAATAACAAGTAACTTTTAACTAACGTTGTTGGTGTAAAAGTACAATAGTTGCCTCCGAGATGTAGTGTAGGAGTATAAATATTGAAAATTGGAAATAAAAATACCTCAAAATTGTACTTATGTACAATACTTGAGTACATGTTTCCAGTGCTATTTTATTTTAACATCCCCTCCGATCAGAATTGCAGGTGTTTCGCAAGGGCCGGCCCTACCCACAGCACAAAGTAAACACTTGTTGCCCCATAATTATTTCATTGTTGGTAGAATATGGGTATTATTATGGGGGGCTATAGGGCTTGTCAGGGGTTTTCAAAGTAAGACCCAGACAGACAAAAACCTGACATGCAGAAGTACTCACACCAGCATATTAGCAGAACAAACAGGATATATTTGTTTACTCCGATCAAAACATACAAATCACATACTGTACATGTCTTTCCATCTCAACCAAAACTTTTTACACAATCAATACACATTCCCAGTATCATAATCAACCCTCCTCTAAAAAAACATTGAAACTGGAAACAAACAAGCAAAGTCTGAAAAATCACCACCTTCTAATCTCCATAAACATGTTTGAATCACTCGAAAACCCATAAACCCTGAAAACCTTTAAAACATGCCTCTCATATACAAAAAAACTCCCAAAACAAAACCATCATAGTCCCAACCCTCCCTTCCACTGCTCAAGAGCGTCTCTACAGAGACTAATCATGGCCAGCCAAAGAAGGAACCTAGGCCGCCTGTTCTTAACCACCCCCACCAGACCATTCTCTACCCTGTCCCATGTCAAGACTGTACTCCTACTGTATCCATCCTTGTTAGCAGCTCCCCTGCCCTCTCCCACACCTCCCCTGCAAAAGGACAGTCCCACATGACATGCCTCACTCACAGTCTCACTGGCAGCGCAAGCAGCCCGAGGGCATCCAGAAGACCTTGCTGGTAAATGTTTTCTCGCACCAGCCAATTAAAGTCTTTGAGCCTGTTTGTCTAGGCCTGTTGTCCTGCGGACCATAGACCCCCAAAAACCCTTAGCTTACACCCCCTATAACCGCTCACCCGTCTTGTGTCCATTGCCTCCGACGGCCAGACCCGGCTTCCTCACTTTCCTGGCCGCCCCTTTCTTGTTTGCTGTCGACTTATTTTCGGGTGCCTGGGAAAGCTGCTCCACCCTCCCATCACCCTCTGGTCCGGAGAAATACTCGTCAGACATGACCTCCGCTCCTCCGCCCCCCTTCACCGCTGTCTGCTGTTGGGCCGCTTCCTCCACGACGGCCGGTCGCTGGCCGACCCCAGTCGCTTCCCCCGGAATGCCCGTCCTCGCCTTCACCTCCTGGTCCTCTACTGACTGCCTCCGCATACGACCTCTTCCAGTCCGGGCAGTCCTTATGCAGGTGGCCCGCAGGGATTGGCTGAGGCAAACAGGACACAGGTGACACAAATTGACAATAATCACAGGCAGGAGAGACAAGACAGGCAACAACTACATGGAAAGGCAGGAAACATACGACCATTACTTGAAAATAAGATACAGAAACACATTTCAAAATAATACACAGGACACAGATCCTGACAGGGCATTTATATATGTAGTGTTATATGAAACCTTCGCAGGTATGATATTAGTAAAAAAATGAAATCAACCATAGTGATTCCATTCCTAAGCCGGTGATTCTCAATCTTTTCAATTTCAAGGACCCCCACTTTGATATTGATTAGGCCACGGACCCCCATTTTCTTTATCTCTGGGACCCCAATCTGTAAAATTCTCTGTCTTGATTTAACTCTGAGAGTGTGCATATGGAACCAAATGGACCCTTAAAGGTAGTGTAAGTGATATTTTTGTGTTAAAACAAAAAAAAAAGTTATTAAAGCTCTACGTTTTGATAGTAACCATTGCTCTGTTTATTCAGTGACAGGGGTCTCCCTGTCTCTCCAGCTCTTTAATAAACAATTTTATAGTGTTCCATTTCCAATTGCGTCTGCTCACATTTCACTTGTTTATCCTGTATTCTGTATGAGGTTTCTCTCCTGAATGGATTCAATTGGTATTGTGACCTGAAATTGATTTTTTCTGTTTTACCTAAGAGCTGGATAGACAACGAGAGCCCCTGTTACTGAACAAATACTATATAGCTTACTGATATGATTACTATAAGAATTTAAGAGTTATTAAACAAAATCACTTACCTAACCTGTAATCGGACCTCAAAGCTCGAAACGCGGCACAAAGCGACGCGTTTTGAGCTTGTCGATCTGCTATTTTTGATACTTTTGAATTTGAATCCTGAAAAGTAACAGTTTTGGACATACAGTATGAGGTTTCCACCCGACAGAGACGATTATGCTTTTTTGTTTGTTTATGTGCCACAAGTGTGATTTTGAGACCTGCTTGACCACAGTGACAGTGAGTCTTCCACTGGGGTCCTCACTCCTAGAGCACAGAAGCAGCAACAGATAAAAGATGATGCATTATAATACACTCTGTCTGCTACTTTCTGTGGAGCAGTGAAACTGTCAGCGGACACAAGCTCGCAATAGGATCATTTCCTTTTCCTTTTAAAGCCAGTGGAGAGGAAAAAGCCACACACTCTAAACCCAAACCGATCCCACATAATGTGCTTGCGGTCTCGCAGTAATGATGCAACACGGCAAGACTCTCTTCAAGTCTCCCCTCTCATGTTGTAAGCGAATGTGATGGAGGGTTTTCAAGGCAAAACGGTCTTGGCGCTGTTCTTGTCCTTTTTAGCTTAATGCCGCTTAAATGACACTGTTCTGTTTTGAGCCACAGAGACGTTTCGGAGGCGCCTCCTGTCTCAGTGTCTTTTCCAGTCCTTCTGGCCGGTCAGCCATGTTTGTGCCAAGTCCTGTCCGTGTGAACCGGTCCCATTTCAAAATGCTTGTTCAAGAGGAGTTCAGAGGAATGGTTCAGTCGTCCAAAATACTCTTACTTGGCTTGTTAATTTATTTTTCTACTTTCTCTCTGTCTCAGAGTTTCTGTGTTTGAGGTTTAATAGTCTCCGCCAGGCCATACGGGCACGGCCAGACTATGTTTTGTGTCCGTTTGTCTATGAACAGCTAATCTCCGGAACCATTGGACCGATCGGCGTGATACTTTTCACAAACACTCCCAGTAGGCCAAGGGATCTTTCAAATTGGTCTCATGGGGGCGCTATAACAGCCCCACTGTAGGACGTACTGTACCATCATCACAAACATAACATGGCCATATATGGAGGCTGTCAGGATATAAGTGTGGAATTAGGAGAACCCAAATGCAGGACCAGCAGGCAGGCAGGTTAAACTCAAATTGTTTAATATCCAACAGGGCTGACAAAACTGACAAAAAATTAACTCGAACTGGTACAGAAGACACACAACCTTAACACTGCTCTCACTGACACTGCAATGACTGATTACCTGAGATGCAACTGACTACACAGGGCAGTTTAAATAGACTCAGCACTAACAGGACGCAAGTGAATCATCTGACAATCAACACAGAGATAGGATGGGGCAGACAGGACACAGGTAACTATAGGGTTAACACATAATCAGGGTGGAGAGACAAGACAGGTAATAGCAAACAAGGGTAGACAGGAAGCACAAGAACACTACTACAAAATAAGATACGTTAGTAACACCTGGGGAATTTACAGACTAACAGAACTCAGACCAATATAGAACTTATTAAACACAGTGTTACAGAACTAAACAACTAACCTAAATCAAACAGGGCAACAAATGTCCAAGTTGACGAACATGGTCAAAGTCCAAAGGTTGAGGAGCGTGACAGGTTGAGGCCACAGAGGCCACTTTTAAACTTGATTTTCAAGCCGCTTTGTGCATTTCCAGAAGTTTCCAAAACTAGCAGATGAGGTCACAATTCTGCCAAAAATGCCACATGAACGCCAGCATCAGTACTTTAGCCAAAAATAGGCAATCTACAAGCTCACAATGCGTTTTGGCGAAGAGATTTGGTGTAGATGGAAGACGGTGGTTCAAGTGCAGAGCCAACTCAGGTCCAGTTTCCTGACCTGAGCACAACTGTAACCTTGTGTACAAGTCACAGGTAGGAAACTTCCCGTGCCTCCTGATGCAACATGATAAAATGTCTTAATTGTTGGATTCAGTGTTTAAAGGAATAGCAACTTTGTTGCATAATAAAATTAGAAAAAGTGCTCCTCGGAGCACAGGTCTCCGCCAGGTCAGGTAGAATCGGCCAGCTGGTGGCGCTATAACAGGCCCATGTGAAAAAAAAAAATTCGGAAGGGTTCGGAATTGGCATCCAGGGAGTGTGCATGTGCAAAGTTTCGCTGCGATCAGGCCAACGGTGCCGGAGATTAGCTGTTCACAGACAGAAGGACGGACGGACGGACGGACGGACGGACGGACGGACGGACAGGGTGCAAAACATACTCTCTCGCCATGCCTTCGGCCTGGCGGAGACAAGCAGCAGTCATCAGCCACTGGAGTAATGTGGTGGTGTTTACCTGCAGCAGAAACACATTGCCCTCTTTGTGTATTTTGATGCTTTCACTGTTCATTTTGGTTGCCCTAAAACATCCTCATCTTCCAAAACAAACAGTAAAAACACCAAAATACAGTGAGAGTGTAATGAAGTGTGTTTCTGCAGGTAATCACCCCCACAATACTCCAGTGGCTGATAACTGCTGGTACAGAGGCAAATGCTTGATAAAACAAAAACAAAAACATATTTTGTTACAGTATGTAAACAAAGGACAAAGTTACATACTACGCATTTAATGCACGGATTGATTTGAAAAGTCTAGCCGAGAAAATAGTCCCTGGTGAAAAGATTGTCTTGAAGAACCAAATTCCAAACACCCCCTGACTTCCTCAAGCGACAGTAATGTCACACAAAGAGCAACACTCAAGCCGTTACAGCAAAGACAAAAATGACAACTCAAACGCTGACTCGAGCCAAGTCTTCCTTCAGCGTATTGTTCTGGAACGCAACCCAAACACATTCCCCCAGAACGCGACCAGAATATCGTCGCTGTCGGGTGGAAACCTTGTATATCCAACACTGTTGTTACTTTTCAGTGTAATGGAAAAATAACCTGTGTTCCAATGGATCCATGTAGTTAATATTTACTCAAAAGCTATTTTCAATACTTTTCATTGACAACACATTGTGAGCTTGTAGATCTACTTTTGCGTGATATTGTCATACAATGAAGTAGGGCGTTATAATTTTCCAAAACATTTTTTAACATGGAGATACGAGGTTTCTGCCCGACAGTGCCGATAAACTGGTTGAATGAGATCTTGGGTGTGTTTCAATTTATTTAATGAGCGCCTGCTTGTTATTCCCATTGTCTCAGACAATGCCAAGAAGCCAAGTAAACATCATACCACGCACGCTGCCTCAACACCAACAATAGTCAGCACGCAGTTATGGAAAGTAACTCAGTACATTTACTCAAATACCTATACTTTCGCAATTGGAAAAAAGCTGATGTACAATCTCAGAACACATTGCATCGCAACAGGTTGTGAGCTTGTAGATTTTCGAATCTCGAAAAAGGTGAAATGGGACTTTCTGCATCATTACTGTAGGTACAGTACGTATATCTTATATGTTTTATTACAGTATATGCCAATACTTTTGTACTTTTACTCAAGTCAAGTTTTTAATGTAGGCCTTTCGACATTGTGGTATTAATACTTTTACTTTAACCCATTTTGACCTGGAACACCTATTCATTGTTATACTTCAATCCGGGAACTTTGAATTCAAATGGGAATTATTTCAGAAAATTTAGGTCAGGATTTACAAGGCGTTTTTAGAATCGGCCTCAGGTCTAAATGGGTTAACTAAAATCACATGCCAGGCGTAGTTGTTCCACGTCATTCTGGTAATACAGCATGTAACAAACTGGACCTTTAAGTATGCTCCATGGATCATTCATAACGCAAAACATCCCTGGAGGGGGAAAATAAGTGTGAGATGCTGTTGTATGGGCCAGTGGTTCTCAAACCTTTTCATGTCATGTCATATGTCATGTCATGGACCCCCCAAATTAATATGTAAATACATACAAGATTGTCATTTCTCCTTCCCACCGACAAGGGCTTTCTGCCTTTTGGCCACACCTGAATCCCTTAGTCGCTTTCATTGTTTTGCCATGTCGCCGTTAATATTTCATAGAGATGTTTCAATATTTACTTACACTTCTCTGTCTCTCTCCCAGAGCAGATAAGCGACTCTAACTCCCTGGTATCATACATTTTAATGCGCTCAGTGATCAGGGCGTCTCGCCATGCAGCGCTGTGTGAGGATCGCAGGCTTCCGTTTTTTCCTCTCTCTACCTCAGCCTCTGTACTTACAAGCCTGTTCATAAATAATACATACTGTAGCTGATGTCTTTGCCAGGGAGCAGTGTTGCCAGATTTTGCGAAGAGAAATAAGCAACCAGGTCTATGAAAACAAGCCCAAAAGAAGCAACTCTAGGCCACATGAGCACGTTAAACCTGTATAATTTATATCGGCTATTTCAAAATAGCCGATTTACAAGCTGACAACGCGTCGCGATGAGCTTGTAGATCTGCTATTTATTTTTTTTAATCTTGAAAAAGACACAATTGGAATATTTTAGAAATATTTTAACAACACAAATCTGGTACTGGGGTCCCTGCCACAAAACAGTTTCAGACTAGAAAAAGTGCTCCTCGGAGCACAGGTCTCCGCCAGATCAGGTAGGTTATAGTGTAGGGCAGCAAGTTCGGAATGTGAAAAATCGGACGGATGCATCTTGATCACTTCACTAAAGAGATAATATGTACCGATGTGCGTGATGTTTGGACAACATTTGTAGGAGTAATATAAAGAAAATAGTTTTGCCAAAAATTGGCCTCCTGGTGGCGTGCGTGGAATGTGCGTGCAAAATTTGCATGCTGTGTTCATGATTTGAGGCATTTTATCCAAAAAATGTGTTTTGCAAAAAGTGGCCTCCTAGTGGCGCTATAACAGGCCCATGTGAAACATTTGGGGCAGAGCAGAGCCTTCTATTAGAGAGTTGCGCCAATGAGGGGTCAGAAACAGCGTCGGTCACGTGGTTCATGTAGCTGGAAATAGTGACAAGGAGCCGTCGACTTCAATGCATTCCATGAACTTCCGGTTTAGGGATTTGTCACTATTCGCCAATGTATGTGTATGTAGAAGACCTGGCCCGAAGAAGTGAACGGAGTTGGCGTAACTCTCTAATAGATGGCACTGGGGCAGAGGTTCTGAATTGGCATCCAGGGAGTGTGTGTGCACAGTTTCGCTGCGATCAAGCCAATGGTGTCGGAGATTAGCTGTTCACAGACGGACACACACACACACACGGACGGACACACAAACACACACGGACGCACACACGGACGGACGGACGGACGGGGTGCAAAACATACTCCCTCGCCATGCCTTTCGGCCTGGCGGAGACAATAAGGGGGCGCGGACAAATACATATGAATTTGGGGGTCCTTGACATGAAAATGTTTGAGAACCATTTAAACAACATTTAGGAAAGAAGCCCAAATAAGCAACTACACTTCACCGAAAAACAAGCCCAAAGTCACTCATAATAAGCAGACGTGGCAACACTGCCAGGGAGCGCTCCCTCCAGATAGACATAGAGTACACTACCACGCCTTTCGGCTGTGTGGTTGAATATCATCGCTGTTGGGCAGAAACCTTATACCTCCATATTTAAACTTTAGTTGCTGTTTTTTCCCCTCCATAAATGAATGCCATACAAAGAGTAGGACAAAGGCTCTATGTCCTACCTTGTGGGGGCTCCTCACTTGCAGGTGAGTCAGTAGGATACAACAGCAAGTGACAACACAACAATATGTGTGTGGGGAGGAATTAATAGGCATAAGGACTACATTGGGAAGAAAAGGGGTTAAAAAGCAAAATAAAAGCAAAATAAATACATAATGCCCTACTTTGAGTGTCACACAAAAGTGGCAAAAATAGCTGCTCTGCAAGCTCAAAACTTGCATAGCAAACACGTTGAGAGCTTGTAGAGCTGCTATTTTTGCTATAAAAAATAATAATTTGAAAGTGAAATTGAAAGTCTGACATGATTGAATTATTGAATGATATTCCTCTAACATGTCAAAAACTCCAATACAATGGTTTCTCCATCTAATAGAAAGTGGTGCTTAGGGGTACAACAAAGGAGGAAAAAAAAGACATTAATGAATCATGAAATTCTATTAGCATCTAATTAGAACTGCTGCGTGCTGTTACAAGACAATTGCCTCATTGCTGTGACTGTCACATCAAGGTGCAGTATTTAATTAAAGCAGTCCCAGCCATTTAGAAAACTTTACCTTATTTTCTCCCTTTTTGCAAATGGTGCCGAGTGCTACTGCAAGACTGGATTAAGTTAGCCAGGAGCGAGGCAATGGGCTCCGGGCATAGCCAAGGGAGAATATAGCCCGATGTAGGGCACAGTATATGGCTGGCCAATTAACGGAAAAATACTATATCGTTGTTGTCGGGCAGACACCTCTTATCTCCATATTTTAACTTTTTGTGTTTTTTTGTTTCGTAAATGATTGCCCTACTTGATCATACTACATCGTCACACAAAAGTATCAAAAGTAGCAGAACTACAAGCCCGAAACACGTCTCGAAACGCGGCTTAAAACTTGAGCTTGTAGATCTGCTACTTTAGCTATTTTTTAACCAATACTTAGAACCAATAACCGACTTAATCTTGCTCATGTAGGTTAATATTTTTGAGATGGGCGTCCGCAGCCAAATGCATATCATTTTGAGGGTCCTTGACATGAAAAAGTTTGAGAACAACTGTACTATACGTCTATCTGTCCATGCATGCATGCATAGCAATCGTCCCCCGTCGTTCACACATTACACGAGAGTGTAGAAAGAGTTTTATCAAGCTCTTCAATATTTCACCAACTCCCTTCGTACATAGCTTGTCTGTGCTGAAATTTTCATGAACGACCCATCTCTGAGTGGTTCAGGTGCTTGTAAACAAAACGTAATGCTATATGCCGCACGTTGATCCTTTGGTTCCCAGACGTTTTAGCTCGAGACCCAAAAGATACATTTGATGTCTACCTGGGACCCACGCTAGTGAACATAGCAGACCTACAAACTCACAACGTGTCGTATCGCGACACGTTGTGAGCTTGTATATCTGCTATTTTCCCTACTTATTAGAAGAAGAAAAAAATTATAGAATTTCTCTATCTTAGAAAAACATTAGATGTCTTTATTTTTTTATGAAAAATTACTCAATAGTGATTTGCTTTCTTTTCTTTCAGTTTAAAAAATCTTGATAATAAAATAAGCAAATATAACTAACTCTAAACGCTGTTGTTTGTGTGCGTGGGTACATGCATGAGTGAGTGTGTGTGTGTGTGTGTGTGTGTGTGTGTGTGTGTGTGTGTGTGTGTGTGTGTGTGTGTGTGTGTGTTGGAGGGGGGCGGGGGTCTCAGCTTTTGTCAGATATAAAAAGGAGAGCTCCAAGTATAAAAGGTGAGGGAACACACTGGATTAAACCATAATGGTGCGAGGAAATTGAGTGACTCTTATTCAGGGAGTAAATTATGTCTCAAAACTGCTTCTTTTCTTTTTGTTTCCTCCAAGGTTGCGTAAGCTCAAATAATACGTTTTTTTAATGTGGGTTTCATTTGGGTTTTTAATATGCAAAGAGCATAATACCTGCTCCTCTGGAATGAATGAACGGCTGTCAGCCTCAAATAAGAACCACTTTGGATCTGTATGCTTATTAACACATTGGGTGCCAGAGGTTTATTAAAATATTATACGTTGAGTGCCTGCATTTCTTCCATCCACTTGCGTTATACGTTTCGTGCTGTGAGAAGCCCAGACGCGGAAGTGCATGTAAACAAAGCGTGCGTGCGAGACGGCGGAGGGTCCCGACTAACGCCTGGAACAATAATATTTCCAACGCGACCCTCCATTGCAGCGTGATCGCCGATCGAAAACGGCTCGTTTCCACCACGTTAAAAAGAAATGGAGATATTAAGCTTTTAGTCAAGGAGATAACATTGAAAACGCCGACCGGAAGGATTTTTGACATGGAGCCAGATCCAGCCTCTTCTTCTCAGAAACTCCTTGGGTGATGTCAAAGTTTCGTTTTAGCGCCCCACGTGGCCCACATGTATAAAATGCTTCTCGTTTGGACCCTCAAAAACGGTCCGGACCGTTTTTGGCATTCAATGTGTTAAGTCCATTAAAAGATCGGGAAACGGCAAATCACCAGCTTATTGTTAAGAAGTCATCTTTTGTAATGACCCTAGTGCCCGCAAAATGGTCACTTCACCTCCGAGTCTGACAGGAGAAATACCATTGAATAAAATGCTTGAAAGAATAGAATTATTAAATTGGAAGGTCTGAAAGGAAGAGCGATCCGGGGGCTGGTATTTTAAAAGGGCCATGGAGACTACTGTACCTGCACCAACTGTAGCGCCGACGCCAGCACACTACCCACACCATTACAGGAACAAATCATCTCTGACCTCTCCTGACCCCTGGATAAAACCTTGGTAAAACAAGAATCTGCGAACATTACACTCAGGGAGAGAGAGAGAGAGAGAGAGAGAGAGAGAGAGAGAGAGAGAGAGAGAGAGAGAGAGAGTGAGAGTGAGTCAAAACTGCAAAGTTTCGGTGAGAAGTTGGACTGGATCTCGAATCGGGAAGGACACGCCCGCAGGGGGCTGAGGTGCTATCATTAGCCTCCTGTCTTCTTCTTCCGCAATAATCAGCTGGCGAGGGATTATTTCAGCCTGAATGTGGACCGCTCCAATGCGGACCGACTGGTATATTCGTGCTCCACTCGGAAAGCCGATTCAGGTCAACCTGAGACAAACTCATATCGCCATCCATCACAGACCAAGAAGAAGAGAAACCAGGTTTCCATGATATGGCATGAAAACTATCAGATAATAATGCAAAACAGTGTTAAATTGGCTCCCTATAAGACAGAGGTACGCAACCGTTTCATGCCAAGGATCCTCAAATAGCCATAGCCTCTGGTTGTGGCACTCCAAGGTTGGATCAATGTAACCAACAGTATTCTTTATTTCCTATAAATTATCTGTATCACAATGAACACTCCCTGACATGATGGCAACATAAAAACATTAATTTGACACATTATAAACGGTGGTTTGACGTTATTATTGTGCATTGCAATGAAAAAGAAGCTGAACTGTATTTCTATAACATACAGTGAAATAATATAAACGTAGTCCCCATGCGTCCATAATTAGCCTAACCAAAGTTCAAACAAATCAATCCAGGACCTGGCGGGAGTTGGGAGGAGTTGGGGAGACATTAATATTTCATTTCTTCCCCCCTCTGTTATTAATTTAATCACATTTCGTATGCTGATTTGAATTGGCCACGCTCCTCCACTCAGAGCTGCCTCTAATCCCAATCTAATTACTAATTACACGCCTGCAGCTTGATTGGACCAATCCTTCCAGCCAAGGCCAATTTCACTGCCTCTGATGTCGTACACCTTTCAACTTCAATGTCTCCCAGGTTTTGAGGACTCTGTGACACGTGTGTGTGTGTGTGTGTGTGTGTGTGTGT
Organism: Gymnoscopelus braueri; assembly: GCF_963280865.1. Taxonomy (NCBI): domain Eukaryota; kingdom Metazoa; phylum Chordata; class Actinopteri; order Myctophiformes; family Myctophidae; genus Gymnoscopelus; species Gymnoscopelus braueri. Next base: position 45,060,693 of record NC_137613.1, read on the forward strand.
GTGTGTGTGTGTGTGCGTGTGTGCGCGCAAAAAAGGTCCAAAGCTTATTTCCATTGTGACTTATATTTCGTCTCTGTCGGGTGGAAACCTCATTATGTCCAAAACCTTTCGCTTTGCGCTGCGCTTCAAGCTTGTATATCTGCTACTTTTGATGCTTTTGTGAAACACTGTAATATGATCAAGTAGGGCGTTAATTTACGAAAAAATACAAAAAGTTAAAGTATGGAGATAAGAGGTATGGATTAATGTTTTTTGGTTTGTTTAGGAGTCACACTTTCTATTTAAAATGTGTATTTTATTTCACCATATGCCTTATGTGTAAGGTGTCATTTAACCTCTTAAACCCTTAATACTTAGTAAACGTGAGCTTTGGCTCTGTACTTGGTCTGATCTTTTATCCCTCTGCACCAAAACCTTTTTGCCAAAAATAGCAGATCTACAAGCCCACAATGCATCACGGCGTGTTGTGAGCTTGTAGATCTGCTATTTTTGGCAAAATCCCCCCCTTTCAAACAAAGATATGGCGGCCCCCCTGTAGTAACTCTCTATATGGGTCCCGGACCCCCTGTTGAAGAGCCACGGAAAAGAAGATTCTCATCTGCAGTTAAAATACTGTGTCGGCTCAGGCTGCATTCAAGTTTGATCTTGCATTGTTATTAAGAAACATTAAGTGTGTGTTCATGATATATCTGTGATGATGAACTGATGGAGAACACATTTTAATGAAGATATTTAGCTTCATTATTAAGACGTGTTTATCACTTTTCATTTTTAATGGCAGTGAACAGCTGCTGCTAGGCCTTTTAACTAAAACCAGTTGACGAGAACATATTACTCCTGTTTTAGCGTCCCTACACTGGTTGATTGTCTGTTTTTACGATTGATTTGAAGATTTTACTAATTACACTATGTAACTTTCCTCTTCTACCCCGGATTTGAACCCGGTTTCCTACGCAAGTGCTGACATTTTTAATAGAGCTTTTCATTGAGCCCGCCTGCTTGCTGAGGATACATTTAATCTTGACCCATCAGGTCAAAATTTGTGTCGGATCCTGTGTCGAGGTGAGACATGACCTTTGACCTAAATGTCTCAATTGAAGAGCAGGGAGAAAAAATACAACCACCTAAATTGTATAAATTATATCCCTGCCTACAAGCTCACAATGCGACGCATTGTGAGGCATATACGGAGATAACTTGCATGTTTAGTGGCTTCATGGCCCTGATCACTAAACTGGAGTCAGCTGGAGTTAGCATACTATACTGGATTTTGATCAGCTTGTGGGCTAAGAATAGAACTTTTTCATGGCAGCTATTATTGCTGCTGTGAAAAAGAAAATTACAATTGCTATACATAGTTGTACTAGAGGATCGGGCCGCTACTCACATCTAGAGATCAGGCCCCTACGCGGCCCTCACACATACGTTGCACCGCTGATCTGACTGATGTGCCGATATACTGTATGGAGATCTCTGTATCTGTCAGTCCTTGTCCCTTTTATGCTCATATATGGAGATCCATGATGTCATCAGTATTTTCCAATATATATAAGCATGCCCCCTTTTGCGCCCATATATGGAGCTGACTGATTTGTGTGTGCCTGAGGTTAGACATCGCACCCCATATTTAGGCGTAGCTGCATTGGGAACTTCTTATGGTTATGGCTGAGTCATGGCGACATGAGCGTCAGAGGTCTGTCTGCCCACCTGCCTGCCGGCCCGTCCTCCCTCAAAGGGATATTTCACTTTCAAACATGTTTTAGGGTGATGTTAACCCCAAACAGTGTTTATGTTGCTTGATTCAGTATTTATTAGATATATCCATTGTAACTTCAAACTCCATTTTAACCATGTTAAATGTATTGAAAACACCTGTCTTTGGTTCTGGTGACTGATATTGGCCTTCTACACACGGCCCCCCTCACATATTAGGACAATATCAGTCGCGGGTGCTTTTGAAGAATCTATCGTGGTTAAAATGGATTTAAAGGGATAGTTCACCCCCAAAATGACATTTTTTTCTGTTGATTACTCACCCCATGGAGACTTGAATTCATGGAAAAAGAAAGAGAGAAGTCTCCATGGGGTGAGTAATCGCTAGAATTTTTTTGGGGGGTGAACTATCCCTTTAAGTTACAATGGGTTTGTATAGGCGTGTATGATAACAAATAATATCAAATATCTAAATACTGAATCAAGCAACTTGACAGCAAAAACTGTCTGAGGTGCTCACAGAAGCCAGAGTAGTCGTTAAAATGACTCCAAACATGTTTGAAAGTGAAATATTCCTTTAAGCCAAACTTGAACCGGTCCCAGTTTCACTTCGGGACCGGTTCAAGTTCAAAGATGGCGGAATTAAATTCGCAGAAGAAGTGGCTTCAAAATGGTCTCTAGAAACCAATGGGGCTCCCTTTGTCCATACATTTTAAAGTCTATGGTTTTGACGCGACGCGTCTGAAGCACAATATTGAATATACTGAAGTTCAATATTTAGAACTTTGACCGAGAGTCAACCAATGGGAAGGAAGCATTGCAGTTGACCCCACTTGGTAGGCATTTAGCTAATAGTTTTCTTTCAGTGAGCCAACCCTATAGTATAGGGTTTTATATTTTTCTGGGCGCCCCTTATTTTTCTTGGAAATAAGGGACGCCCAGAAAAATATAAAATCTCACTGTATATGTACAGTCAGTCTGTATATTATTTTAACCACATGTAACCACGTCCCCTTTGGTAACCACGCACGCGTGTTCGTAAATATCATGTCAATTATCTGCAGAGCCCCGAGTCTTTGAGAGTTCTGACGGTGAGCTAATGAGCGCCGTCGCGCAGGGAAACCAACATGCTCCATGGCAACAGACACAAAATGACCAGAGTATTCCAGCTCCTGTTAACAACTAGCGGCTAGCCAGGCCAATGCGTGCTGAGAGAGAGAAATTATAGCACCATGTGGGTGTTTGCAATACACTGTACATTATGAGGGGGAACACACACACACACACACACACAAACACACACACACACACACACGCACACGCACACACACACGCACACGCACACACACACACACAGGGTGGATTGCAGCCGCTGGTGACTTGAAAAATATAGCTAGTGGTGAAAGAAGTAGGCTACTCAGATTTTTTACTTTTTTTTACGTTTTATCTCCTTGGAAAGCATATCATTGCTGTCGGGCAGAAACCTCTTGTCTCCATATTATAACTTTTTGTGTTTTTGTTAATTAATGCACCACTTGATGAAACTACAGCGTCACACAAAAGCATCTAAAGTAGCAGATCTACAAGCTCAAAACGCGGCACACCATAGATCTGCTACTTTGGAATAGATTGCTCTTTGGAATTTGAACAGTTTTGGACATTCTTTTTTTAACATGACGTCGAAATCAATCAATCAATCACAATCAATCAATCAATCACAATCAATCAATCAATCAATTAGCTTGGAATCCCCATTTCTGATGTCATTGGTAGGCAGGTTTCTGAACGGTCCACAGCCCACCAATGAGACAGAGCAAGTAAACATAAATGGTGCCATCCTATGAAGACCATTACTGAGAACCAATTATTTAGATAAGGTTGAAAATGGGTGAAGTGCTCCTTTAACTAAAAGTAGCAATACCACAATGTAGAAATAGTCTGTTACAGTATTGTTGTAGTATTGGCGTCAACATTATGCTTACAGTACCAAGCATAAACATACTCATTATGCAGAATGGTCCATTTTACAATCATATTATTGAATTTGTATTAATGTGTTCATCACTAATGTTGCAGCTAGTAAATTTTCACCCTAGAATAATGTATGATTGATCAGTTAATGTAATGTATACTGTATGTATGTACATGTATATCTAAAGCTGTCGAAGAACTGCAATGTATTAAAAAGTTTTGCTCCTGAGATGTAGTGGAGTAGAAAGTAGAAAATATTAAAAAAAAAATCTAAATTGTAAGAGTTAATGTTAATTACTTACCACCACAGCACCCTTTCATCTTTTCACAAAGGAAAGACATGGAGACATGCGGTGTGTTTTTGAGGCGTAGGAGTTCAAACCGTCACTTTTCTCTCCCACGCTAATTTCCACCTATAGCGGCTCCAGGGCGGCCATTTTGAATCTATTCTTTCACCCGCACCCCGAAGCAACATTACTCTACTTTCCTACAAGCCATTATCTCCTTACCATCTGAAAGAACACAGTAAAACCTTTTGTGTTAAATTAACTCAGACGAGCATATTAGAACCAAATGGTTCCATTCGTACGCTCTTCCGAGTTAAATTAACACTGAGGACTTTACTGCGAATTAACAAATTAGCCCTCGCTTCCCTCTCGGCTGATGACGGTATAGATTGAAGTCGCCCCTTTTTAATGGAGGCCCCCTTTTTGTATGTAAGACAATTAGGATCTGAGAGTAATTAAAGCGGTCTTATATCTATCACAGTCATTACACGGGCCACATCTGAAGACGGCGCGCGCGGACATTAGCCGAGTCGCATTAAAATGTAATTGACTGGTAAATCAAGTAAACAAATAAATTAGCCTCGCAGCTGCACACAGCCCTAGCCTCTGTTTGTCAAAGAACGGGCGGGAGGGGAGGGGGGGTTGGGAAGAATGGGAAGAAAGGAAAGAAAGGAAGAAAAAAAAGGCTGCCGTTTGCGGCCTTGGCGCCAAAAGCATTAGCGTCGGCTTTTGACACTCGATTTTGGAGGAATGTCTTTGCAACAGCTTGCTTTCAAGGCTCCGTGCCAAGCACAGAGGTGGAATGTACTAAGTGCATTTAATCAAGTACTGTATTCAATTTTGAGGTACTTTTACTTTCTGGCATTTACTTCTACTCAACTACATCTCAGAGGAAAGTATTGTTTCTTTATATTCCACTGCAATTACTTGACAGTTTTAGATCCTAGTTACTTTGCATATGCATTAATACAAAACATAAAGAAACCAATTAAGCCCTATTATATACTTCAGCTGTTCGAAAATAGCCGGTCTACAAGCTCGAGTGCCTAATTTGGTACTTTAAGTATATTTTGATAGCAATACTTTTGTATATTACTCAAGTAAAATGTTGAATGCAGGACTTTAACATAAAAGAGTATTTCCACATTGCAGCATTGCTACTTTTACTTAATGTAAGTAAAACATTTGAATACTTCTTCCACCACTGTTGGGTTTTTTGACACTCGATTTTGGAGGAATGAAAAACAAATCGATAGAATAATCACAACAGCTTGCTTTCAAGGCAGCGTGCCAGCGCACTAAATTCGAAGATATCGTCAATGTCGGTGGAAACCAATTATGTCCAAAACTGTTACTTTCCAGCATTCAAATTCAAAAATAGCAAAAGTAGCAAATGGACAAGCTCAAGCTTGTACAGTAGATCTGCTACTTTTGATGCTTTTGTATGACGCTGTAGGATGATCAAGTAGGGCATTAATTTGTGGAAGAAAACACACAAAAAAAAAATACAGAGATAAGGGGTCTCTGCCCGACAGCAACAATATCATATTTAGCAGAGCTAAGACAAGTTTTGCATTCATGACCCCAATTTGTTAAAGCTGGCGTAAAAAAGTAAGTTTCAACGCATTGTGAGCTTTTTTTTAGTATTAAGTTATTTAAATATGTCAGTAATTTCTTTGTATTTTTTAGGTAATTTGTCATATCTTCCCTGTGCAACTTCAAAGCCTAAAAGTCAAACAGAAATGTACTTTTTATTCATACGTTCCAGTGTAAAACGACAAAAACAAAATGTAATCGTTAATCGCAATTACTTTAGTGACAATTAATCATCGTGCAACATTTCATAATGGTGACAGCCCTAGTGATGACTGGTGTGGCAGTGATTCAGTGATTCAGTCCCCAACAGAGCCGTGGTCTGGGTTCTGACAGCACCGCAACAATGGGCCTGATTGAAATGAACCAATCAGCCCATATCTAAATATCAAGCTTGATTAACCCATTCAATCCGGGAAGGCATCTGAATCATTTTTAGATTGTTTTTGCTTATAACCATTATTTTATACTTTGGCTATTAAATAGCAGATATACAATACAAGCTCATAGCGCATATATTTTTTCTTTTCTCTTTTTTGGTGCTCCAACTTTTTCATGTCAAGGACCCCCGGAATTATATGTATTTGGCCGCAGACCCCCATCTTAAAATGGGTTGTTCCAGGGACCCCACGCCCCCCAGAAGCAAATATTGGAGAAATGTTTGCTTTAAAAATGCATATTCAAAGATTTGCTCAAATTGTCAAGATTTTGGCAGCGAGTGCCGCGCTATGAGCTTGTAGATCTGCTATTTTTGAATAGCCCAAAGAAATCTTAAAATGACACAGATGCTTTCCCGGTCTTAATGGATTAATAAGTAAGCGCCGTTATCACCAGCCCCTGATTAAATACACTGCATTTATTAATTACTCCAATAATCCCAGCTGGGGGTGGGGTGGGTATTGCGTCTTTAAAAAGAAAAAAAGTGATTGTGTTTGCCAGAGGATCAACTTTGGCGTTCTGGCTGTAATTAAAGCCTGGTTGATTAGCGGTTGGCTCTACCGCTGTTAGCCTTGGGCACAGGTCATAAACAGAAGGCATATCGCCAACTCAGTGTGTGAGGAGCACGGCTTGGTTATGCCAAGTCGTGCGCTAAGTACTGGGAGCTGATGGTAGGTGATTTTGACAGCAAATTTTGATTTAGTTTTAGTCATAGTCTTTTGAATAACATTCTGTTTAGTTTTAGTCATATTTTAGTCACCTGAAATGTTACTTTTATTCTAGTTTTAGTCGACTAAATATCATAAGATTTTAGTCTAAATCTAAATCTACAGTTGAAACTATTAATTCTTTTTGGCGGGCCGTGATGGCATCAAAATGATTTTTGACTTAGCTGCATGCCTAATATAGCCGATCTACAAGCTCACAACAGGTCGCTCTGCGACACGTTGTGAGCTTGAAGATCAACTATTTTCGGTCTGTGACACCCGCGCGCAACCATGATGACTTGTCTTAGTTCTACTGGAGTTGACGAAATTGTCAGTATATTTAGTCATAGTTTTAGTCATCACAGCTTAGTTTTTATTTTGTTTTTATTTTGTTTTCGTAAGTGAAAAAAGGTAGTCAGCAGACATTTTTTGTCATAGTGTTAGTCGACGAAATCAGCATCTATCCCATTGAAAGACTCCGGCGAGGATGATCTTCTCCTTTGACCGTCTCCCGGGTCCCAGATGTAGCCGTGACAACGAGTGGGCCCAGCTGACTCCCATTCCTGCTTCCAGGAATACCTCCGTCCATGCATTTGTAGACAGGTCCTCAGGGATAGAGCTGAGCATCTCTTATGCCGCCATGTAGTGTCTGAGTCTGTTTAGAAGCAACACTGTCATGGTGGTGTCATACAGAATGTGCCAGTCATGTTTCTGGGCTTTCCTTGCTGACGGGGGGGGGGGGGGGGGAGACAATAAGCCTCTCCAACCCTTATACTTATAAGGTCCAGCAATTATCATTTCCTATTTTAAACATTTCAATTAAAATTATTGAAATATTTAAACAGTAAATAAGATCATATGCAACTCGGTACGTGAGTAGTCTTTACGCTAGATACACTCACACTCAGGTAACTATTTGCATGACTACTTTTACTACTACGTTGTTATTATTTTAAAGTACTAATACTTCTTCTTGAGAACAATGTTTGTCTACTCTACCTAGCTCTGGTTATTGAGGCATGGAGGATAACTCCATTGTGTTCAACCCAGATTTGGCTCAACAAAGGGAATGAAATCGTTCTCATGCTATTCAACGGAAATGTGGAATGCCCTACCAAAAGGAGTAAAGGAGTGTAAAACCCTACTCACTTTCAAAACTGCCCTAAAGATACACCTTCAGGAGGCTGCAATTCGAAAATGGCCCCTACGCCCCCCGCCACCCCCCTCCCCGCTTTTTTTCTTCTCTTGTACATATTTTTCACTCTTCATACCAGTAACCTGTAAGCTGATTGTATGACGTTCTGTATAGTAGTGTGTATATCTGTCTGTCTCTTATATGTCATCATGATTTGTGTGCATGGGGATCTCATCTTAAACAAGCTCAGTGCTTAATGAGTCTTCCAGTTTAGTAGACCTTGTATTGTGAATTTGTACTTCCATGTACTGTTGTTCTCATGTCTTACTAAATAAAGTACATCAATCAATCAATCGATCAATAAAGTTTGTTTGAGGGTAGCTGTTTGGCAGTGAAAACGACTGTACATTTGTGCAGGACTTTTCTGTACACAGATTAAAAGAATCACTGATGCAGACAGGCAAGTGTCTGAAAGGTCACAAGGTCAACACGAATAGACTCAGCACGTTTTTCTTTCACCTGAGGCTATCAGAGCCTTTACTGCATATTCTGTATCCCGGTTGCTAAATTATTCTCACTTCATATGCTGTATACACTCTCCATTCCTGTTGAAGGTTTTTGACCTCTTGTCTGTTCTTAACCTGTACTATCTTGTATACGCAGGTATCACATCTTGTCGTTATATGCTGTTATTGTTTGCACAGACTGGAGAGCATGTCACAACTACATTTTGCTGCCTGTACTTGTATGAGTGAGTGACAAATATACCCCTTTCAATCTTTAAATCAACAGCAAACGTGCAGTATGAATACTCTGCAAAACATTTAAAATGTTGTAAAACAATAAATTAAACAAAAATAAGGGGGGGGACAGGGGGAGCAAGAAAAAGGAATAAAAATACAAAAACAAAAACAAAAACGTATCTATTATACAACACAGCATATCCATCCATGCAGGATGTACATCAGGTATAGACATAAGGTGCACTTAAGTGTGTTACTTATGACTGAAATAGGGTAATAAAGTTAAGAACAGAGCTAAGAACAGAGCTCAAGCTATCATACATAATTGTTTATTACTGATTTACTCTTAGTTGTATCTCTTTTTCTGTATCTGTCTTGTGTTTTATAAGTGTGTTACAGCGATGACAAATGGATATCCCCCATGGGATCTACAGAGGTCTATGATACTGAGAGGGAGCCAGCATTTCCCGATTGAACATTAGAATCCTTCACAGAGAAAAAGGAAGAAAGAAAAGTAGGCTCATCATTCGATCTCATGAGAATTACGTTTTATGCATAACTGCATTGTTGATGAACCCTTCAGAATGACATGTCAAAAGATCGGCCATGATCCATTTCTTTTTTGCAGGCTATCCCTTCCTCCTGTGGCTGTGCGTCTCCCGGCTTCACGGAGTGCGGCCTGGCCTGGGTTGAAAACCGTTTTGACACTGCCAAATTGCATGCCGATGAAACCATATCAGTATCACACTCCTCAAGATTTCAATTCGACCTCCTCGGGGGAAATCTTGCTTCAAGCCATTACTCTTCATCAAGGAGGCATCATACTCTCTGCCAGTGAGCTAGCTATTGTCCTCGGTGGCCTGTCTCTGGAACATCACAACGGCGGCGCCTCCGGTGATCAAATATATACCGTCGTTCAAAAAAAATAAAGAAATAAAAATGCTAAAGCCTGGTTTCAGTTCAGCTCTCGGAGGGGCCGCAATCCAAGGCAATTCTTAACAAAGGTTTCATCATGTATTTCAGGAGGAGGAGTTGGTAGCACAACACCACGCCACACTCACTTGAAATGATGTAGCTTAAACCAACGTAATAAGCCTCATATGATGCAAAAACAAAACATACAATATATATATATATATTTTTTTTTTCTTTGAACATTTGGGGAACATTTCAGAAATATTTGGATGTTTTACATTTTTGGAAATGTTTGAACTGATAAATGCATTCCCAATTTTTGTTTTCTATCGATTAGTCACCCCATGGAGACTTCAATTCATGGATATATATATTTTTTGGTTCTATTCCTAAGCCAATAATTTGATGACCAGCGGACCGGTAGACAGCGGTTCCGGTAGGAGAGACAAAGGAGACTCTTTGTGTCTCCTACCAGAACCGCTGCCGGTCATCAAATTATTGGCTTAGGAATGAGACAAAAACATAAAAATATCCATGAATTCAAGTCTCCATGGGGTGACTAATCGATAAAAAAGTAAAATTGGGGGTGAACTATCTCTTTAATGTGGTTAAGGAGCACAAAAAAGAGGGTATTCTGTGTGTGTGTGTGTGTGTGTGTTAGGGGTGGGACGATATATCGATATATCGATATATCGCGATACTTTCTCCCGCGATAAATAATCGATATACTGCCGAAAAATATCAATATTATATATATATATCTTTTAGTTTGTGATACGTTGTTTTTTCTACTCTGTATTTGTGTAATGATGATTTTGAACTGTTTGGTGCTATTTTATGTGTTTATGAATTGAATACAAGGACTATCGTGATGAATTTTCATGCAATATATCGTGATATCGCAATATATCGATATTTTCAGATATTGTGATATATCGTTGGTGAAATTTCTTGCAATATATATCGAATATCGTGATATCGCAATATATCGAACATCGTCGAATATCGTGATATATATTGTTATCGTGGGCCTAATATCGTGATATATATCGTATCGTGAGGTACCCATATCGTCCCACCCCTAGTGTGTGTGTGTGTGTGTGTGTGTGTGTGTGTGTGTGTGTGTGTGTGTGTGTGTGTGTGTGTGTGTGTGTGTGTGTGTGCGCGCGTGCCTGGTCGTGTGTGTGCGTGTGTATCCGTGCCGTGTATGCATGCGTGTGTCCGGAGTTAATCTCACAAACCGCTGGGCGGATTGTGCACACTCCAGTAGGGCCACAGAAGTACCCCCACTATTTAATTTCCTCGCGTTTTATACTTTTACAGTTTAACAGTAAATTCTAAAAAAAAAAAAACACAGCACGCAGCGAATCACCCTGCAGCTGTCACAGTGTCACACGTTCCCGGCTGTTCGGCGGAGGAGTGACGCTGTGCGGCACGGCACGCCACGGCGGCAGGCGGGCACGACACCAATGATCTGTGGCCGCTACGCATCCATCTTCGCCGTGTCACTCTGTGTACGCAAGCGCCGCAAATTGCAGCCTCGCAGGGGGATTCACGCTGATGTAATCCTATCTGCCCAAACTGAGAGTGTGGGGAGCCATGTCGCTTCCCTCGGGGGGCGAATGATCCCTCCAACCTACTAACAGTAGTGGAAGAAGGAAATAAGTAAAAATTTAGCAATGCCACAATATAAAAAATACTCTGTTACAAGTAAAAAGGCCTGTATTCAAACTTTTACTGAGTAAAGTACACATCGTTGCTGTCGGGCAGAAACCTCTTATCTCCAGATTTGTACTTTTTGTGTTTTTTCGTTAATTTTATGCCCTACAGTACATACTACAGCGTCACATAAAAGCATCAAAAGTACTTTTGAATTTGAATCCTGAAAAGTAGCCTACAGTAACTGCTTTGGACATGTGAGGTTTCCACCCGACAGAGACGAAAAGTAAAGTACAAAAGTATTGCCATCAAAATATACTAACAAAGTAAAAGTACAAATTGTAAAAAAAATAAACTATTCTAACATTTTCTAAATATCGGCTGGAATCGAACAGCAGAAGTATAAAATATGGCTTAAGAGTGGTTAGTGTTTTGCATTAATAATCTGAAGGGAGGCCCTTGCCTGTTAGTATCCCTCGGGGGGCAAATGATCCCAAACCGACCCAACCCTACTAACCCCGGCGGTCTCGCTGGCGATGGGAAATTATCTATTTCGCCTTATTATTATTACCCCCCTCCCCGCCCCCCCCCACCCACCGGTGGAACAGAAGATGAATCATACCTGTCAATCTGTGTCTCTGGCTCAGGGGGAGGCCATGTTTGTTTATATCGATCGGCGGCATATGTGGCACAGCTGTTGGCGGAGTCTCTCCCTCTCTCTCTCCCCCCCCCCCCCCCCCCCCCCCGCAACAGTACAGTTGGCAGGCGAGGAGGCGAGCGAGGCGCCATACACACTCGACTGATCGATGCGAACAAATGGAGCGCGGCAGAGCTGCCCCCTGAACGAGACCATTGACGGAGGGGAGAGAGAGAGAGAGGGAGAAAAAAGGAGGGTTTGGACTTGGTGTTAGTTTCGAGGTCATTTCACTTTGCACTGCTTGCTAGCCGATTTTTTTTGTTTTTGTTTTGTTTGAGTGTGTGTAACAACAGATTAGAGAGAGAGAGAGAGAGAGAGAGCGAGAGAGAGAGAGAGAGAGAGAGAGAGAGAGAAATAAAAAAAGAGCGATATGGGAGTGTAAGCTCGATTTACTTTTGGTGATTCAATGATGGTGTCTATATAGCAGACCTACAAGCTCACAAATGCGACGCATTGTGAGCTTTTAGGTCTGCTATTTTCGGCACGCAACACCATTGTACGACCGAGCATAAATTAGGCTTATGGAATGAGAGCGCTTTATTGGATAATTGCCTTTTTTCTTCATGTGATCGTCAGATGTTCCGTTTGGCCCCGAGAATGGTCTGTTGCCCAAATGTAATCAGCATCCATGGTTTTGGTTTCTCTGGTAATGGGATCAGTGAAGCATCGTACACAGTTAATGTTACACAAATGGAAATCATTACGTGCGACTGCAAAACACACTGTACTACTATGTCCTGTTTTTGTGTGCTGAAGCCGTCCCACTTGGCAGGTCGTTTGGTCATGCATTTCTGTTTTAACACAAGCCCCCCCCTTTTTGTTAACCACTTTCAACCTGGTGTAATTTGTTTTTAAGAAATATCAGATCTACACACTTACAGCTTGTGGAATGGCTGTTTTCATGGGACAAGGTTGTAGGACGAAGTATAAAATATAGGGCTTGAAGATTCAATCTGTAACTTTTATGTGCTACCACTCAATTCAAACATGGGTCAAACGTGCGAGTGCTGACAAAAGTATGTGTACAGCATGTGTATGTATGTATGTATGTATACACACATATATACACACAGTCAGTATATAAAAGTGAAAAAAGTAATTGAAAAAACACGCCCCCCCTCACACATTAGAAGGACAATATCAGTCACCAGAACCACCAGGGATGTTTGTTTTCAATGAGTCTAACATCGTTAAAATGGAGTTTGAAGTTTCAATGGGAGAGGGATGTTTCTGATACAAATGTCTAAACATTGTATCAAGCAACTCAATTAACAGTCTAGGGTGCTCACAAATTTCCAAGTAGAAATTAAAATGACCTCAGAAGTGTTTTAAAGTGAAATACCCCTTTAAGTAAAAATGTAAAAACTTCCACAACTGTGTGTGAGTCGAAAGAGAGAGTGAGAGACAGTGAAAGATGGCTTTGCGTTGTATGCTCTGTGTTCAGGATAGTACATAAACTACCACACAGATCCCAGAGACGCGTGTTAGCCAACGTGTGAAAGTGTAAGAGCAAGTGTAGGAAGCGGGGGCAAATTACTCACAGCGGAGCATCTGGCAATGATAAATGGCCATTAATTGGTGTTAACTGGTGCTACCAGTGTTTATAGAGTTGAAGGATAATTAGTTGGGGTGGGTCAGCGCCGGGCTGAAATTAGCATGTCAGAATACCGCCGCGGTCCCTTGACAGCTAGCGGGGGTGCCGCCCGGGGTGGGGGTACTGGTGGGGGTATGGGTGGGGGGCCGGAGGGTCTGGGGGCGAATTTGACTACTGAGCATTGACGTATGAGTAGTGGTGGAAGAAGCCATCGGAGATTTCCTACAAGCTCACAAGTCGCCATGCGTCCCGTTGTGAGCTTGTAGATCTGTTATTTTCAAAGGTTTTTTATACATTTGAAAACTTGCGAAATGGGCCTTTTTGCACAACGAGTTGGCCTACTTTAACTTTTGGTACTTTAAGTATATTTTGATGGCAATACTTTTTTGTACTTTCACTCAAGTACATACTGAATACCAGACTTTTACTTGTAACAGAGTATCATTGCGGTGATACTTTTACCTAAATCCAGCGGTTCTCAAAGTGTGGTCCAGGGACCCTCAGGGTTCCTTAAGGGGTTCCAAATGGACTCTTACAGGTCTGTAACTCTGAGAGTGTATAACACATACAACAATGAATAACAAATGGAACCAAAATGTTTGTTACACTCTCAAGAGTTATGGGGGTCCTTGAAATCCAAAAAGTTGCAGAAATACAGACTTAAGTATTAAAAAAATCCATCAGCGGTCCCATCCCTAGCTAGTGTAAACAGTGAAAGGCGATACTCCACCACGGTCAGGGCCTTAGTCTGCAGCCTCTCGTCTGCACGGGAGGGAGGGAGAGGCGAGGGGAGAGAGAGGGGGGGGTAGAGGGGGCTGCACGGTTGAGACCCAGCTGCAGCACCTGTGTAAACACTAAAGCACAGTGCGGACCGCCACCTCACACAGCTGGGGGGGGGGGGGGGGGGGCGCACAGATGGAGACAGGCTGCTGAAAGCCAGGGAGACTAGTGCTTACAGGCACTGTACTCGGCTCTGACTTTTGAGAGAGTTGAGTCCCATCGTGCATCATCATGGCCCCGAAAAAACAGTGGTGGGAAGTAACTAAGTACATTTACTCAAGTAAGGTACTTTTAACTTTACTTGAGTATGTCCATTTTTCAAGGTTTTATATTCTACTCGACTACATCTACAGTAATTTTTTTACTCCACTACAATTATTCGAAAACTTTAGTTACAAGTGACTTCACAGATTTAGATTATTTATTATTAGAAAACATCAGCATGAATAAATTAAGACCTATTTTATACCTGGGCTATTAAAAAAATATGATCTACCAGCTCACAAGCCGCTGCATCACTATGCCTTTACTCAAGTAAAATTGTGAAAACAGGCCTTTTTACTTGTAACAGAGTATTTCTACATTGTGGCATTGCTATTTTTACTAAACGTACTACTGAGTAAAGAACAAAAAGTCAGAGTACTTCTTCCACCGCTGCCCATGCATCATCTGGACGATAAAAGCAGGGGAAATAAGCTGGCACGCAGTTATAACCTCGGAAACATGCCCAGAGCGCAAAACGATTTGTCCAGCGCCAGCTGACTCTGGGAACAATGCATTCCTGAGTTCCATGGTAATGCACGACTGTTCATCTACGCTCCGATCAATATCTAAGCTGCGCTGTAATACAGTCGCCCAAATGTGTTTTCGCCCCCTAAAATTCATTTTCGGTGGTAATGCGATAACATTTAACAGGCTGAGAATTTGTGGAAATGGAAATGAAAGTATATTTATGATTCTGGTTCCCTCTTTTAAAGCCAAACTCTGGTAGAACCTCTGCCTGTGCTCCCCACCTGGGTACCGTATACGTCCAAAATATTGTCCATCATCTTTATCTGCTGCTTCTGTGCTCCGTGAGCGAGAAAGCAGAAGTGCACAGTAAAACTTTGACTCGGAAGGGTGCACAAGTGGAACCAAATGGGACGACGGGTCCATTTGGTTCCACTTGAGACATTGGTTGTATCTGTCCATTTCTTAGTTGAATTAAAACTGAGGGTTTTACAATGTAGTGATTCAGTTCAGTCTTCATGGAATAAGAAACAGGTCTAAAAAAAACGCTTTTAGCACATGAATGATCACAAAGAGGCAACTTATCCTTCTATAAAATGTGTGTGTGTGCGTGTGCGTGTGCGCGTGTGTGTGTGTGTGCGCGTCGTGTGTGTGAGTCGAGTGAGTGAGTGAGTGAGTCCTTCGCACATCTCAAGAACACACCCCAGCCCAGCGTCGTCGGTCGGATTCGGCAGTTGTCCAGAACCGCCGGTCACTCCTACACATTTTGGTTCCATTTCCACTTCCACACACTCATAGTTATGGGGTTCCTCGGGCTGAGACAGTGGCTCTCAAACTTTTTCGTGTCAAGGACCCCCCCAAATAACATTTGGACCGCGGACCCCCATCTGATAATGTGAACATTTGTGCCAGGGACACCCAGAAGCAAAAGACTTTGTTAAAATGTTCAAAAATAGTAGATCTACAAGCTCATAGCGCGGCACTTGGTGCCACGCTATGAGCTTGTATATCTGCTATTTTTGAAATAGCCAAAGTATAAAATATGGTTAAAGTGGTTAAAATGATTGGGACGCTATATTAACTAATTTTTGCTGGGGACCCCCTGGTACCCTGGCCCAAGGACCCTTGGGGGACCCCGGACACCACTTTGAGAACCAATGGGCTGCTTCTGGCCGATTAGAAAGTTTGAGAACCATTGACATACAGTAATACTATATGAGTCTGGACAGGTACGGATGTAAACGGAAACAGGTTGGCGGAGGCATACAACGGCAATGCAGTATTTAGTTTCTGGACATATTTTTTCTAGAAGCACAGATAGCAACAGATAAAGATGATTGACTTATATCGTCTCTGTCGGGTTTCCACCCCGACAGAGTCCAAAACATACATACGTTTCACATTCAAAAACAGCAGAAGTAGCAGATCTACAAGCTCAAAGCGTGTCCCTTCGTGCTGCGCTTTGAGCTTGCAGATCTCGCTACCTTTGATGCTTTTATGTGACGCTGATGAGTGAGTATGATGAGGTAGGGTGTTAATTTACGAAAATACACAAAAAGTTAAAATACAGAGATAAGAGGTTTCTGACCGACAACAACGATATCATGGCCAGGTAGCTATGAAACCAAGGTTCTACTAAAGTTCAACATCACTTGCAGATTTCTCTCCTCTCTCCTGCCATTCCTTTCCTCTCCATCCCATCTGCTGAGCATTATCACATACCGATGTCCAGTACCGTGATGCATTTACCCGATACGTACGTACGAAGCCTTTCCCATAGGCCAGAGGTAAACCTCAGCGGTGGGCGAGGCTTACGTCCGATACGGGATGATGACTGGAGCGAAAACGGGACAAATTCCAATAACAATCTCTCTCTCTCT
>NC_137613.1:45077733-45122733 GCF_963280865.1 Gymnoscopelus braueri
TACGGCGCACCTGACAGACCAGCTTATATAGACACGTCCGGTTTGCACCTGATTTATACTCAGTTGCGTGGCAGTGTCTCGCCGAAAACAGCCGATCTAGAAGCTCACAGCGCGTCACATTTGCGGCACATTGTGAGCTTGCAGATCGGCTATGTTGCTCCGCATTGTGCTCAGAGTGCAGAAAGACGCATGCAATATGTAATAATAATGTGAATATGATTATTAACTATAAGGAGGTGAGATAGTTGTACCCTACCTGAGGTAATTACAGTTAGCCTAAATGCTAGCGTTAGCTTCATAATAGTCTCATCCACTATAATAACAAAACCTTTCGGTGGTGAGTGACCGATTGCATCCCAGATGTCCGATGGATTTTGAATGGCTGTCAATGCTTCTATCATTCATAAAAATTGCGCTCCAAATTATATTGTCCACGACTATAGTTGTGGTGTGGATGCTGCCGTTCATTTGACTTTTGACAATTTAAAAAATATACATTACAAAACAGACATTTATAGTTATCGTCGTTAGCGTGCTTGGTTGTGAATGTGCCTTTAAACCCATTAATCTATTGTTCTACCTGTTGACTGATGCTGCTGGTAGTGGAGGAAGGGGTTAGGGGGGGGGGGGGGTCTGTCCGTAACCAAGGCCAGATCAAGTGCAGCGAGGGGTCCGACACCGACCATAACAGCCTCATTGACAAAAGTGCCCCTTTTCTAAAGGTCAGGAGGTCATGGGAGAGAGAGAGAGAGAAAAAAAAAAAGAGTAAAATGAATGTTCCCCACGTCTGTCTCAGATGTCAAGGATCTCACATCAACCCCCCCCCCCCCCCACCCACCCACCCAAAAAAAAGAGAATGTTTTTCTTTTGCTTACAAAAAGATCCTTTAATGTCAAACACACAGTATTCCATTCACTCCCATTACCAAAAAAATGTCAGAGACCACAGATTATGCATGCAAAGGAATGGAAGAGAGGAATAATTTGGTATCAGCCTTTTGTGCATTATTACGCTGTAACTTTAAAGGAATAGTATGTGACTTTGTGTTTACATAACAAAACAAAACATATTTTTTTAACCCATTATTTCCCTCTATACCAGCAGTTATCAGCCACTGGAGAAGTGTGGTGGTGTTCACCTACAGAAACACATTGCCCACATGTATTTTGGTTTTCACTGTTTGTTTTGGTAGACATGGATGGGTTTTTTTGGGCTACCAAAACACATGGTGATAGAGCAGTGTTTCTGCAGGTAAACTGCTGGTATAGATGGAAATGATGGGTAAGAACATGTACTGTTTTGTTATGTAAATACAGGGCAAAGTTACATACTAAGCCTTTAATAAACGTTAATATCTGACACATTCACACCTATTGCTCTACAGATGTTAGATTGCTTGTGTTGCTTAATGTTAATTAAGCCAGATATAAACGTAGTTGCGCGCCTGTGTCGAAAGCCAAAAAATGCCGATCGATCTACAAGCTCGTAGATCGGCTATTTTTGTGCAAACAGTGGACACGCAACTACTGTAATGTATGAATCATCAGTTAGCGTTCGGTGCTGAGCGCACTATTATAAAACAAACAATCAAACACACTTGGATGATCGAGAGAAAAACATAGAGCCGTTTGGAAAATAGAAAGTCATTGATTTTGCATCAAAATAGCCTGCGGTAAGAAAAACAGCAAATGGACCTGGCTAACGAAACCTCTTTCAAAGAGTAAAAAGCGCCACATTGTCAAATAGAAGGCCATGCATTCTGGAGCCCTGTGCCTCGCAGGTTCAGACTACAAAGAGCAAGGTGACGGCAGGAAAGAGCCAATGTATTATATTGTCGCTGTTGAGCAGAAACCTTGTATCTCCATATTTAAATTTTATTTTATTTATTTTATTTATAACTAAATGTCATAAGCCGTACAAATGTGTCGCGCAAAGGTAGCTAAAATAGCCGATCTACGAGTTCACAGCGCATTGTGAGCTTGTAGATGTGCCGTTTAGCTCGTTCTCAAAATAGTGAAAGTGTCTGTGTGGGTTGATAGTGTTTAATAGGGTTTCATAAATATTGAACTATGAAACGTATAAACAAGAGCTTGTGACTAAATAATAACTACATTGGATACAGTGGGACAACAGGTGCATATTTCCCTCCATTTCCTGAACAGTGTCGTACAAGATTTCTACCTGACAGCGACGATACATTATATACACACATTATATACACAAATATATGGATACACACATATGCAACGGTCAAAGACCTCAAGGTGTTCCGTTTATGTGAAGCTATTCAGACGCCTTTATGCTTCCTTCATGTGAAATGAAAAGCTGGCGGGGCCGTATTTGTAATGCTAATGGTGTGTGTGTGTGGTTGATGTGCGTTTCTCCGGGTTCTGGTTAGCATTGTTCTGTATTCCGCGCACGCGTTTCAATCAGGGGAGAGAGAGAGAGAGAGAGAACGAGAGGAGGCCTTTGTGATCTTTTTAATCTCAAACTTTGCGACTCGTCTTCCAGATCTCCACCGCGATGAGAGAGAGAGAGAGGGGGGGGGGGGGGGGGGGGGTTTGCGTGCGGAGGAAAGCAAGGCCACGGTCACGTCTGAGACGTGACACGGAATTACATTTTTTCCATTAGTGCAGGAGAAGAGGGCGGAGGGCATCACAGAGCAGGATATTGGCTATCAGAGCCCTCCTGCTCTCCACGGGGGTTAAGAAGACTCGTGTCCCGACATTTGTTCATAATTTGTTGTACAATCTACGCTTTTGTTCGTTGTTAATCGTTTCGTAGCGTTTTTTAGTGCCTCAAAATAAGTGTTTGACCCAGCCTCGTAAATATAGTGCTATTTATCGCTATCGAGCGTAAACCTTGACGTTGCTGTCGGGTAGAAACCTCCTATCTCCATATATTTTTACTTTCAGTTTTTTTTTCGTAAATTAACGGCCTACTTGATCATACTAACTGCGTCGCAAGCTCGAAACACGGCGCGAAGCGACACGTTTTGAGCTTGTACTGTAGATCTGCTACTTTTGCAGTATTTTTATTTGAATCCTGAAAAGCAACAGTTTTGGACATACAAGGTTTCCACCTGTCAGGCGGAAACCTTGTATGTCCAAAGCAGTTACTTTTCAGGAAATGGAAAAATTGAACCGTTTGACTGAAAAATTGCTAAACTAGTTGATCTACAAACTCACAACATGTCACATTGCAACGTGTTGTGAACTTGTAGATCACATATTTTAACTACTTTTGTGCACCACTGTCACACCAAAATAGGGCATCAATTAATGAAGACGCATAAAAAAGGTGTAATATGGAGGTACAAGGTTTCTACCTGACAGTGACATATTGCTTCTATCTTCAGTGGTCCCTGCAAGACAAACAATATCTTTACGCATTACAAGGAGCGTCATGTCATCAGACTGTCAAGGTGCCACATAAGGTGCCGCTAATCCCAGAGACACGGGATGCTAACAAATACAACATAAAAATAAAACATTCTAGTGCTTTTACTTTTGGTACTTTAAGTACATTTTGATACCAATACCTTTGTACTTTTACTCAAGTAAATTTTGAATCGGGACTTTTACTTGTAGCAGAGTACTTCTATATTCCAGTATTGATACTTTTACTTAAGTAAAACATTTGAGTACTTTTGCTGCAATCTCTCGAGACTATTCATCCTTGTCACGTCAAAGCAAACACACACAGGGTGGAAAAAAAGGTGCTTAATGGTCTGTGTTCGTGAAACTTTCGTGAAAAGTCTTGGGTGTCTGAGAAGCCTCAGCTTGGATGTGGGCGGTTCAGTCTTGGGACTTCTGCCTGCAAATGGCCGTTACGACGGTGTTCAGTGTGTGTGTGTGTGTGTGTGTGTGTGTGTGTGTGTGTGTGTGTGTGTGTGTGTGTGTGTGTGTGTGTGTGTGTGTGTGTGTGTGTGTGTGTGTGTGTGTGTGTGTGTGTGTGTGTGTGTGCGGTCAGTCCACGTCTAGGTCCAGGTCGATCTCGGTGCTCAGGTTGAGGTAGAAGAAAGCGTAGACGCACAGCACGAAGAAGACGATGGCCATGATGACCAGGAAGGCATCCTGGAGGAAAGACGAAAACAAAAAGAACAATAATGATTCCTAGGGTTGTCACCATCATGACATTTTATGTGACGATTAATTGAAATTCAAGTGATTGCAATTAAAGATTAAATAGTTTTTTTTTTTGGCATTGAACAAATTAAGTTTCAAAACTTGCTTATAAATTATAAAGACATTACTGACAATGACATGGTACCAATATTCAACCTGTGGGTACGGTATCAATATTCAATCGCTGCTCTAATATGTTAGTATGTTATGTTAGTTCTGAGGTAGAGGTAGAGACAGAACGAGAGGGGGAGAGACATTGTGTGTATGTGCTCGTGTGTGAGTTGATTTTTTATTTTTTTTACAAGTTTTAAATAGCTCTATATTCTGATAGTAATCATCGCTATAGAGTGCTTCTTCACCAAGAGGGGCCTCCCCATCTGTCCAGCCCTTTAGTAAAGAAAAAAATATATATTTTCAGGTCGGAATAACCATTTCATTTAATGAGGAGAGAGAACTCATATATATAGACAACATTGGATCTGGAACAGTATAAACTTGAAGCTGATAAATGGGTACTCTTTCCTGATTGGCTGAAATTTGCAACCCAGCTGAAAATGTATTTCTTATTTATTAAAGATCAGGAGAGATGGGCGGACCCCTGCTACAGAACAAACACTCTATAGCAATTATTACTATCAGAATATAGAGCTTTAACCTTTTAACAAACAAAAAACTTTGTTTTAACCAAAAAAATACAATCAAGTCACTAATTAATTCACTAATTTAATCTCCAACAGGAATTTGGACCTCCACATGCCTCCCAGAGATTCAACCAAGCAGAACTTTGCCGGAGACTCACTACTGTTGGATTTGTATTGCTTAATATTCTCCAGCAAAAACTGCAGGCGTCTCAGAGAAGAGGCATTCGACTTGAAAATGGGGGGATTTTGGAGCGCTGGTTCATTATGCGAGCGCTCTCTCGCACGATAACAATCTTCATCAGCGGGAGTTTCATTAGGGGCCGAGTGTTGAACAATGCCAGTTGTTTCTTCGTGGAGAGAACTCATTAGCAGGGAACTTTCTAATCAACGCTGAGAGCCGTTTTAAGAGCTCAGCGCGGGGCGCGACTGGAGGCTATTAGGAAAAAAGACAGCCGAGCGAGGGAGTGACTTTAATGTAGCGGCGGGGTCACCACGATCAGAGATGTTGTGACAAAAATGTGTCTGTGACGCACACTTCCAGTAGACATTTTTTGACGGCAGCCATATTGGCAGATATAGTTGTGTAATGTTACTGCCTTCACAGGTGTGACCATTTTTTTTAAATTATAAATAAACATTCAAGATTGCTTTATTCGTCATTTGTTTTCCATCTGCAAGCAGCTTCATAAAATAAATCTCGAAATTATGTTTCTCCTAGTTAACTCTATAAACGCCATTGACTCGAAAACGCGTCAATAACTACTTAATCCACCCACGCCATTGACGCGTTTGACGCGTTGGATTTGCGTTCATTGTTTAATCTCTGATCGCGCTATGCTGCTTAAAATTCAATGTTATTCTCGAGTTCCACTTACTTCACCCATATCTGCATCCGGTTTCATGTCCTGGGTTCCGTTTCCGGTTTTTGATTATTTTCCCCCGGTCATTTCGTCCAAAATAGGTAAACAAACGGTTTTTCACACGGTATGACGGACAAACGGACAGTTTCTCTTCTATAATCTATGGTCTGGGTGACGATCAGTCATCGCGTCGTGTATCACAACGTAATTCTGACGATCAAAACAATGTGGGAGGACGTCACATCCGTTTTCATGGTTTTCCCTGTCTAATAGCTCAAGAAGGTAAACAGTGACACCAGGAGCTGATCAAGCTATCATGTGCTGCTCTCTGGTGGCGGATTTGTGCGGCGTCTTTAAAAAACAGTCTGTTCAATTATTTTCATGAAATTTTTCAAAATATAAAAATAAAAAAAACACGAAAATTGCTGGCAATGGGGGAGTACTTTATGAAAATACTCTGGCAGTCAAAGAGTTAAAGACAGCAAAAATTCATAAAATAATAATAAATAAATAGTGCAAAGAAATACTATATCAATCTAAATAAATAAATCCTAAAAACTAGAAGAAATTCATGGCATAAAAAACAAGCATAACCAGATACAAACTGAAGAAAAACTAAATGAAATTAATCTATAGAGTTCATCTCATCTAATGCATAGAAATGCATGCCTCCCAAGTTCATATACAGTACTAGCTAGTAGGGAGATTGGATTTCAAAAGTCTGACTACCTGGGGAAAGAAACTATGTTGCATCCTTAGGGCAAATTAAAGTAATTTTTCAGTAAAGCCAAAAGGTTTAAGCTCTAAAATGTTTTTGTTTTATTTCATGTTTCCATCCAATACAGAGGCTATAAGAAATATGGATTTTTTTGTATAAGCCTCATGGGTATAAATGGGTCAACTCTTGCAGCGCTATTACCAAAGATACTAATTAAGGCGTGATTCCATTTAGTGTAGCAGAGTTTTTGCAGTGAGCGAATAGCAGCACCCTGCCTCTGTTTGACCTGAATGCAACACAAATATTTGTCTGTAGCCCTACAGTACCTTTAAACCACATGACACATGGTCACATAGACACATACAGTGGCACTGGGCACAGGGAGACAGTGTGAGAGAAAAGGGAAGAGAGAAAAGAGGGAAAGAGATATAACACTGGTTATAAAATACAGAGGAGCTAATAATAATTCCTCCCTGATGAGGAGTGTGTGGGTTCGTGCGTGTGTGTGTGTGCACGCGTTTGAGAAGTAGACATTGTGAGGAGAAGACAAGAAGAATGGTTGTGGTTTATGGTAAAAAAAAAAAAAAGAAGATGTTTAGAGTTACCGTAGGTTTACAATGAAGAACAGATTCAGGTTGAGGTTAGGATTAGAAATGTACAGTACAAGTTAGATTTAGGGGCTATGGTTAGAGTTTTACCTGAGTTATACCTAGTTGTGAGTTGGGGTTGTGCACCAAAATATCTCCTATTTTCGGCTTTCGGCTTATAGTGTTAGAATAAAATAAAATGACCTGCACACCGTCTACACTTGCACAATAGGGACAACTTTACTTAACCCATTTAGACCTGAGGCCGATTCTAAAAACGCCTTCTAAATCCTGACCTAAGTTTTCTGAAAAACTTCAAATATTTATTCAAACATTACAACAAATGTACGTTGTTATATACTGTACATAGCAACAAGAACCTCAAAAGGGGTTTCCGTCCTGAAAGGTATAGTTACAAATAGGGGTTCCCGCCCAAAATGGGTTAAGCAAAGTTTCGGTCAATAGACCTTCTTCAGGCATCTGCTGGAAAATATAGTGTTAAAAACATAAAATCGCCATCCTAAAATGTTGATGTCCTCAGAAGTATAGTAATATGTGTGTGTGTGTGTGTGTGTGTGTGTGTGTGTGTGTGTGTGTGTGTGTGTGTGTGACTATGTGTGTACATGCAGTATTGCCTAGTCATCAGCAGCGTTGGTCTTCATTAGCTGCGGTCCACATTTATCTCCTTCCCGGCAGCCTCCAAAACAGCTTAAAGTACCCTCTGCTTAATTGGAAAACTTTTACATTTCATGCACTTTAGTTTCATATATTAACTGGCGGGCCTCCTACGGCTTGATTTACTTTTCTATTTCTCTCGGGGTGGGGCGGGGCGGGGGGAATTGTTATCAAATCGATTGTTTTTTCTTTGGTTTGCCGCCCCTCCCTCACGTTCTCTTAAGCCTGATTATAACATTTATTTTTGTTATATCGTTGCTGTTGGGCAGAAACGCTGAATCTCCATATTTCACCTTTTCATGATTTTTTTAATGATACTTTTTTTTTAGTAAATTAATGCCCTACTTCGCCTTACAAGAGTGTCCGGCAAAAGTAGTGGAAAAAAAGTTGTTTAAATGTTTTAAAAATAATAATAAAAAGGAACGTTTTTTTCAAAAAAACAAGTGGTCAGAGCATATTTTATTAAAATATGAGATATGTATGGTAAAAACAATATTGAACAAATGAAAAGTATTAAAAAGCACATCTGACAAAACCAGCTAGCTGGATCCTCAAACTTTCTACTAAACCAGCTAACTCCACCAAAGGGGGGTGGAGTTAACTGGTTTTGCTGACTCCAGGCTCCACCCCCTTTTGACTTCAGCTGTTCTTATCAATGATGAACAAAACCTCCTAACTGCACTTTTTGTTTTGTTTTTTCAGTTAGCTGGTTTCTGCCCGACAGCAAAGATATGATACACCATTTCAGTCTCAGTCCCACAGAGATCTAAGAGATCACGCGATTTTAAGATCTCCTCCATCATTCACTTCCTGGTTAACATATTTGGGAAAACGATGTTCAACGGCCAATAACTAGAGAACGGACGGTCGAAATGAAAAAGATCTTGCGGAAGCACAGAGAAAACCTCTGTGTTTAGCAACGATCGGGGAATCGATCATACTGGAGATAAAATGTTGTAACTACTACAAAGAATCGCTGGCACTATTGGCAATTATTTATTTATTTGCTTGGCACTGGATGAGTTAAGTTATATTATCATCAAAATCTGAAGTGTTTTGCCAGTTATTTGGGGTCCCACTTGCAATAGCCTCACGGCCCACCAGTGGGCCCTGGACCACAGGTTGAGAATCGCTGCTCTACAATGAACGAGGGGGGGGGCCGTGACGTCAGCCATTGGTTTCTGCAAACCCGTTTTGAAGCCTGTTTTTCAGCAAATTCAAACCATCTTGGAGTTTCCGGTCCGGAAACGAATGCTATTGGCTGGAAGGGTAGCGAGGGCGGGTCTTCACTCAGTAGAACCAGTAGAAGCATACCCTACTTTATCATCAATTAATGGGACCATAATTTTCAAAAACGCATATCATAATAACTTTAAACTAGCAACTGAAAGCATTCAGTATTTATGACAATGATTACTAAGGTAATAAAATAAAGTGTAAAGTCCGGTCAAATCCCCATTATAATCAATGGCATGGTGATTCTTCGGCAGCCAGCACGGGGGAAATAGTGACACCTTCTAGGCCATTGAGAACTGCAGCGTGTTAATCGACTTCCTCATTGGCTTCATTTTCAAGACGGCATGCTTGCCGCCTGGTTCACTCTCATCTTGTTCTGAGGGAAACATTCTCTCTCTCTCACACACAATCGTTTTTATTACTATACTTGTGAGGAGTAGGCTACATCAACATTTTAGGACGGTGTTTTTAAGAATGCTCTAAAGCAGAAAATAGCTTGTAGATCTGCTATTTTCGGTTCGGAACAAAAGCCACGCAACTACACCAACCCTAACCCCTAAACCTATCCTCTAAATGTCTAATTCTAACCACAACCTGAATCCTTTCCCAATTGCAAGCCTCAAATCTTTTTTTAAACCATAAAACAACCATTTTTGTTGTGAGGACCAGGAAAATTGTCCTCATTATGTCCATTTCTCAAATGTTACTATACTTGTGGGGATATTTGGCCATCACAAACAATACAATTACAATTACACACACACACACAGAGTGGTGGAGACCTGTGGCACGTCATCATCTCCACGCCGACGGCAGCTGAGGCACGCTCGGCATGCTGGGAGCCCGGGTTGCCGTCGCCCTGGCGACCAGCCATGGCTCAGCAGACGTCCCCTCATTTGGCCCTCCTTTATTTACGCTTTGTGTGCATGTGTGTGTGTGCGTGTGTGTGTTTGTATTAAACAGGCCCAAATGTCCCCGAAAGTATAGTAGAATTTGACAAATAGACAATGTGAGGAAAATTTTCCTGGTCCTCACAAGATAAATGGTTGTTTTATGGTTAAAAAAAGAAATTCAGAGCTAGGTTTCCAATTAGGAAAAAATCCAGATCCCGTTCACAAGCTAGATCAGCTATTTACAAAACATCTTGTTTTTTAGTTGTTTTTTTTACAAACCTGATATGTTTTTGAAACATTTTAACAACACAAATCCTGTATGTGGGGTCACTGGCACAACATATTTTCAGATGGGGCTCCGTCACCAAATACATAATAAATTTTTGGGTCCTTGACATGAAAACGTTTGAGAACCGCTACTCTAAAAACAACATTAGACATTGACTGACCTGCCTTAGTCGCTTATTTAGAGCTTTTGTTTTCACAGACCTGGTTGCTTGTTTCTTCCGCAAAATCTGGCAACGCTGGCTGCCAGCCAGCTCCATATCGCTGCCGTAAAACAAGCGTGCAGCTACCGGCTCATGCAGCGCAACGCGCGCCAAAATACATACAACTGTAAATAAATTGGTATGGGAGGGCCGTAAAAGCCACAGGCTCCCATACGCTGGCTGTCAGCGCTCATAAAAAGCACTTGGAAGGTGTGAGAAAGACCCATAAAAGCTAACAGCCAGCGCAGACAACACATCCAACATGAGCCGGGGGTAGCCAGGACAAACAGACACAGTGGACTGCTTCCAGGTTCCAGGTTGTTTTTTTTGTTTTGTTTTTCCGGAAAGCAGGACAGCTGTTTTTCGATGGCTCAGTTTGAGTCACTGCCTGGTTGCTTTTATTGTTTTTGTTTTGTTTTTCAAGAAGAGCTTAATCACTTGAACCCCAGCATCCATAATTCTGAGGGATAAATTAGCCAAACATAGCAAATAGAAGGGTATTTTTGGCAAAGACGTTTGTTGTGGGCCCAGCCCAAGTACAGACCCAACTCAGGTCCTGTTTACGAAGTCTAGAGGGTTTCATTGGTTAAAGGACCACTTCACCCATTTTCAACTTTTCTTCATATAATTGGTCCTCAATAATGCTCATTGTAAATGGGCACCGTTTCAGTCTACTCGCTCTGTGTGTCAGAAGATTGCTGTGGACAGTTCGGAAACCTGCCTACCTGTGACCACCTGTGACCATCATTTCAAACTAGATTTAGAACTTGTTTTTTAAATGAACGCAAGAACAATTGCTTCTATTTCAGCATGCTGATGGGGCTACAAAATTGGCTCAACCATTCTGTGAATGTGGAGAAGAGGACCATGTGCAGAGTCTGCCCTCTACTACCCAACCAGTGCAGCTTAAAAGATCTCGCAGAGTTCAATAACCCATTCAATCCGGAAATACATTTGTGTCATTTTAGATTTCTTTGGCTATTCAAAAATAGCAGATATACACGCTCATCTGCTAGATCTGCTATTTTTGAAAAATCGTGACAATTTGTGCAAATCTTTGAATATATATATATATATATATATATATATATATATATATATATATATATATATATATATATATATATATATATATATATATACATTTTTAACTCAAATCTTTGCTTCTAGGGGTCCCTGGAACAAAATATTTTGAGATGGGGTGGGGGGGGGGGGGGTCCACGGACAAATACATATCATTTTGGGGGTCCTTGATATGAAAAAAGTTTGAGAACCACTGATAGTAAAACAAAACTGTTAGGATGTAGGATTTAGAAGACCCCCAGAAGCAGAGATTTGAGTTAAACATGTTCACTTAAAAATATATTTATATATTAAAAAATGTTCACGATTTTTCCAAAAAATAGCAGATCTACAAGCTCGTAGCACGGCACTCGGTGCCACGCTATGAGCTTGTATATCTGCTATTTTTGAATAGCCCAAAGTATTAAAAAAATTACGGATATAGCTAAAAATCTAAAATGACAGTATGCGTTCCCAGATTGAATGGGATAATAATGCAAAGGACTGTGTAAAGAAATGGGAAACCATAATATATAACCACATGCTTCGAATATACAGAAAGAAGAAGAAGCACGCTAACTTTCCAGGGAGAGAACGGCTGTAGTTTCTATTAATCTCCATCGATGATGTCAACGGTAGGCAAGTTTCTGAACTGTCCTTGGCCCGTCAATGAGACACGGAGACACTGAGCTCTTCTTATAATCTTAATGAGCTTTAGTGAGGACCAATTATATGAAGATAAGGCTGAAAATGTGTGCAGTTTAAGCACTTCCTCCAGTCTGTATTAATAGGATCAAAGATGAGAGAATCTAGACTAGCGACAAATTACTGCTACTTGGCGACTATAAATAAAATACTCGTGCCGTTCAGTCGATCCACTGTCTCTCTCCTTCCCCGTGCACAATCACAAATCGTTGTTGTCGGTTGGAAACCTCATATTATGTCCAAAACTGTTGCTTTTCAGGATTCAAATTCAAAAGTATCAAGCACTAGCAGATGTACAAGCTCAAAACGCGTTTTGAGCTTGTACATCTGCTATTTTTTTGTAGTATGATCAAGTCGGGCATTAATTAACGAAAAAAACTAAAATATTATTAAAATATGGAGATAATAGGTTTCTGGCCTGACGGCGACGAAATGACAGCTGGGAGGGAGAACCAAAGTCATTATCTGCAGCCTGGATCCTCTGCCAAATCCATAAGCGCTTTTTCTACACTTTTTCGGGGCTCGGTGGCTAAACTAGACCCAGGAAAAAAGAAAACTGCAGAGTGCTGAACAGAAGGCTAGCATGCCAATTAGCCCATTAAGACCGGGAACGCATCCATGGCATTTTAAGATTTCTTTGGCTATTAAAAAAATAGCAGATATACAAGCTCATAACGTGGCACTTATGAGCTTGTAGGATCTGCTTTTTTTTTTTTTTTTTTAATCGTGGAAACTTTGTGCAATCTTTGAATATATATTTTTAAAAGGGAACATTTGTAAAATATTTTGTTCCAAGGACTTCCAGAAGCAAAGATTTGAGTTCAAAATATTCGCTTTAAAAAAAAAAATACTCAAATATTTGCAAATGTTCACGATTTTTCTAAAATAGCAGATCTACAAGCTCGATATGAGCTTGTAGATCTGTCATTTTTGAATAGCCAAAGTATGAAATAATTTGTATAGCTAAAATAATAAAGGACACGGATGCATTCCCGGATTGAATGGGTTAAACATGCCAGCAGGCTGTGCTTCCTATGCTGGGAGCTATCGCTATAGAGCAAACTTTTGATGGCAGTGTACTGTACTGTACTGTACTGTACTCCACTCCCGCCCATCTTATGCAGCGAAATCCACGTTGTCAGTTTTAAGTGCAATACATACTTTTTTTCCGACGTCGGAAAATCTCCCGGTTTGAACTACAGTTCAGCGAGTCAGCACTCGGTTCAAGGAAAAATCTCGGGCCTGCCCCCCCGAAGCTCGTAATGACGTCAATTTGTAGTTAAAGTATATCACCTCCCATTCCGAAAGAAAAGTTTGGTCGTCAAGAGTATGAATTGCGCTCAACTCTGAACGCGCAGGACAGTTGCAGACCGGTGAGGGTCCATGTGGATCTACCATGTGGATTGTTACCTGCGACTTTTTTTTGGCCTTATGCAGACTACCTTCTTATGTGGACCAGCCTTGTGGACCAGACTCGTTTGCTTCGAGTTCACCTTCCACGCTCCCCCGCGGCGGGGCGCCCCCCCCCCCCACGGCAGACCGGCTTGTATTTGCTTTTTTCAACAACGTCCCCCGGTCATTAATAGAGGCCCGTTTTTTTTATTGAATAGAGGTCACTATTAGAGGATTTACGGTACAATACAAGTACACAATACACAATACACACATGTACAGATACAATTAGCTTGAGACCAGAGACTAGGGGGGACGATGATTTACTATTCTGTCGGACTGCGCTGAGTCGGGTGACTTCGCAACGCTCGGAACGCCGACTAGCTCGCCTCAGCTTTCTCGCCGGTGCCTCTCGTGGCCTTCAGACGGCGTGCCTCCGTCGGTGAAAACGAGAAAACAATATTTGATTTAGTTTTTCCTCCTTGCTCTCTCCCTCTCTCTCTCTGCCCGCCCCCCATTTATCCTGGAAAACAACAAAATGATGGAGCCTGCACGAAAACGAATTTCACACACTGATTTACACCTGTAAACCTGTGATGTGACGATAAAACTTGATTCAGATAAGGTTCCTGACTATCAATTATTCAGCTGCAGAGAGCCGTCCTGCAAGGCTCGCAGAGTTTGCTATAGCGAGTGCTATACAAATCATAACGTTATGACACTTTAAAAAAGTCATCCCTGTGGATCGGGGAGGGGCCCCGGATTTCAATGGAAATCGGGGGGCCTGAGAGGTTTAATATAAGTGGGATTAATATCCTCATCTCTGAGGTATTTTTAATCCCACCTCTGAAAATTCTTCACATCTTCGGTGTAAAAGAAAGAAAAAAACCTGAATTATTCATGAGATGTATAAATATTTGAAGATATGGACGACTCTAATTGGATTAAAGACGTGCTTAATGAGGCCGCGCGTGTCGCATATTTTAAAACCTGACCGTTTGGCTCCAGGCGCTTTATCCTGGTCATTTGAGAATACATTATTTTATCCAATTTGTATGGTACAGTACGGTTGATTCACTATAACTAGTAGGCTACATCTGCAGTGGTTGGAAATGGGCTGCTACTGTAACTACGTCTTCCATTGAGACATTTAGACCCTGATGTCGGGTAGGGCACAAGGTTGAGTAGTACTGCCTGAAGCGCATAAGCACAGCATCTCCCCTCGCTTGCCTCTTGAATGAGCGGCAGAAACGTTGTCTCCCTCGCGTGAGACCTGGGTTTGAATCCTGGGTTGGACTTAAAAGTTACAGACGGCAGCTTTGAACTAAACATCTGAAAGGGGCTCTTTAAAGGCTACGGAGAATCCAGGTGACTTTTATTTCTCATTCATCTGTTTTTCTAATTCCTTTCTTTAAGTTCTTTAACCAACCATTTAATGTATGTTTGAGTTAAACTGAGCCTTGTTAAACACAATCTGGGCACTAACTTTTTATATTGGTTTTCAGTGTCACTGAAAACTACGTTTTGATGGATTGACCACCAGCGTTGTTGTTGCTACAAGAACTTTTGAGGGCCTTGCTGAGACCACAAAGCGAAAAGCACAAAATGCCTCCCTTGGCAGAAGCAGTTTAACACACGCATGTCGGAGTGGTCAGCCTGACCAATTTTGAGATTTTGAAGTCGATTATCTTTGTTCAGGACACTCTCAGGTTCCCCTTCCATGACTTTTCCTAAATATTCAATCCAAATTATCTAAAACGTGTTCTAAATATGAAATTCGGCACCGTGATACCATCAAATATCATGCTTGTATCTGGTTGCGCACTGTGTTTAAAATAACTCCACATAAGCTATCTGTCCGGCGTGTCCGCCCCTCTCTCAGTCTCACTTCGGGGCACACCACACTGCACACTAAAACCCTTAGTGTTAATTTATACATTTTTAACTCCGAAAAGCGTAGGCTACATTGTCACCAAATGGACTGACGGCCCGCATATCCCTGTCTGTCTGTCGGCACCTCAGTGCTGTAGCCTAAGCAATGGACCATTTTGCCAAACGAATAATTATCCAAGGATAATCGAGGACGAGACAAAAGCGCTTGTGTATGTATAGCCTACTAGCGGCCTGTTTGTTGGGATGACATCACAAACATGACCTATAGATATACGGTAATTCTGCCTCAGAGCACAGCTCCGTGGTGGAAAGCCTGGTGACGCGAGGTTAGAGCTGAGATGTTAATTTAAAACAGAATGTAAAAGACAGCACACAGTTTCACAAGTTTTTGTAATCTTACATATAATTTGAGTAAACTCTGTCGGTCTGTCTGTCTTGGGTGGTGTCTTGGGAGATCAAACTGCGCATGCGTCGCGTCCAATCCAGCCGGCTCTGTGTGTGCGTGTGCGCGCACTACACCACTCGCGCTAAACTGTGTGTGTGTGTGTGCGTGTGCGCGCACTAACTCTCGCGCTAAACTGTGTCTGTGCTAAACTGTGTGTGTGTGTGTGGCGACACGATGTGTGTGCGTGTGCGCGCACTACACGACTCGCGCTAAACTGTGTGTGTGTGCGCGCACTAACTCTCGCGCTAAACTGTGTGTCTTGGGAGATCAAACTGCGCATGCGTCGCATCTACAGCCCCACAGCATTACAATGTTGCACTCACAGAACGTGCTTCCCCAAAGTTACGTGTGTCTGTGTGTGTGTGTGTGTGTGTGTGTGTGTGTGTGTGTGTGTGTGTGTGTGTGTGTGTGTGTGTGTGTGTGTGTGTAAATTCCCCACACATTAACGTGTGGGGAAGGGGAGACCGTTTAGCGCCGTTTAGCGTTAGCCAAAAATGTCGAAGAGTACTTACACATTACGTCGTCGCAGTCACCGCGGCAAAGTCCGTATTCCCACCACACTCACGCTGATATGTCCGTCATTTTCGTGCCAAACAAAACATTTTTACCCACACCAGCGTCTAAACAAAGCCTCTAAGACAGGCATTTTCCTCCGTTCCTGCTCGCTGAAAGTCGCTTACAATTCGCTTACAATAACAGGACATGGCAACACTGGCAGAGACACGGGAAGCGAAAGAGAAACAGAGAGAGAGAGAGAGACAGACAGACACAGATTTTGGCTCGCGAGCGGTGTGTGTGTGTGTGTGTGTGTGTGTGTGTGTGTGTGTGTGTGTGTGTGTGTGTGTGTGTGTGTGTGTGTGTGTGTGTGTGTGTGTGTGTGTGTGTGTGTGTGTGTGTGTGTGTGTGTGTGTGTGTGCGTGGGGGGGGGGTTCGCGACGCGACCGACTGCTTTCTGTGTTGCCAGATTGTGCGCGCGAAACAAGCAACCAGGTTTATGAAAAAACGACAGGGAGAGAGACGGTGGATCTATATAAATAATATACATATGAATATGGCTATTATAGGCTATGGCTATTTATATATGTTATTATATATAAATAAATTACATATTACAATTATTATTTCAATAAACTGTTAGATATCATAATATTAGACATTACAATAATATGTATTATTATGTATATTATATCTTATACTATGATAAATATTGTATTAATGATGTTATATATTATATTATTATATATTATTACATATAATAATACATTATTATATCATAATATTATATGCTGTATTACAGTACATAACACATATTTAACATATATGGCACATTGTGTGCTTGACTCCTGCCTTCTCCTTTTCTCCCATTCCGCGGGCCCTGCCATGACAATCTGTGGACCTGACGATGTTGCCACTGTCTTTCACTATTTAATTCTTACCTTCCTTTTATACAAATAAACTGCTAACTTCATCTCCTGCGATTTGGTCTATCTTTTTACATTTTCATTCTATTACAGAGTGTACACCAGTGCACCCTGTTCACGGGTCTGCCATGCCTGGTGTGAGTAATCCCGAAGTGGAGTTTTGGTCATTGGAACGGTGATGCACGTCACCTGTTTGTGGAGCCCAAACCTGTGAGCCCAAACCTCTGAGCCCAAAAATGTTTCTGCCCGGTTCTCCTCAGTGCCTGGAGCTATTGATCTCAAATTGCGCACAGCCATTGACCATTACCATGTGCATGTGACTGCGAAGCCCGTTTTTCAATATCACTAAATCTCTGCTGTTTATTCGCATTTTTATGTCAAAGAATGTCGCCATGCTTACGCTGGCCAATCAAACTGCGCATGCGTCGCATCTACAGCCCCACAGCGTTACACTGTTGCACACACAGAACACTCGCCTCCGCGGCAGTGTATGCACGGACACGCACGTTGGGGAGGCACGTGTCAAAATGTACATTATTTGTGTTCGTGCGACGGCCGCGTATGTGTGTTCGCGACGGGGGACAGCTCTGGCCGCATGAGGGTGTGTGTGCGTGTGTGTGCGTGTGCGTGTGCGTGTGCGTGTGTGTGTGTGTGTGTGTGTGTGTGTGTGTGTGTGTGTGTGTGTGTGTGTGTGGGCGACGGGGGACGGCTCCGGTGGG
Source organism: Gymnoscopelus braueri (assembly GCF_963280865.1). Classification (NCBI taxonomy): domain Eukaryota; kingdom Metazoa; phylum Chordata; class Actinopteri; order Myctophiformes; family Myctophidae; genus Gymnoscopelus; species Gymnoscopelus braueri. Next base: position 45,095,596 of record NC_137613.1, read on the forward strand.
GGGGCCGCAACGGGACACGCGAGAGGAGGGGGGGGGGGCCTACGGGACGGGACGCGCAACAGGACGTGCAATAACCCCACGTTTGCAACTACTTATGCCTGCGCACCTCACCGGGTATGGTCTAGTAGTTATAAATCCAGGAAAAAGTCAAAAATCAACATAATAAGCACCACACTTTGACAACATTTTACAGACGCTCAGCTTGTCTGGTAAGATATTATTATTGACATGCTTTCTGTCTCTAACCAAATGAAGCGTTCCTGTGAGATGTCGACATTTAAAAGACAATGGTAGCCCCGCTGCTATCCAGCTGTGTGGGTGAGTAGCTGTTAGACCTCAAGGGAAGACACTGGCCAATGAAATGGCAGGAAAATAAATTCAATTTGATCTCAACTCCGTCTGTGTGGTAGGTGGGCTAAATGCCGTCATGCATGTGTGTTAAATAGTGAAATGGTTTATTAAGTAAGCCCGGCTCTCTCGCTCGCTCGCATGAGGGGAGGCAGGAACAGGCGAGTCACACGTGGCCTAAACGATAAACACAGAAGTCGTCCATCTTGTGTGAACAACAGCCTCTAATCGCTGTGGTGTGACAGCACACACTCACCCATGAGAGACTTAAGAGAAACCGTTTTCTACACAAGCAACAACTCAAAAAATGTGTGTGCCAAGGACCCCCCCCCCATCTGAAAATGTCTTGTGCCAAGGACCACCAGAAGAGAAGATTTTATATTTTTCAAACATTTTCAAAAATAGCAGATGTACCGGTAGATCTGCTCATTTTGAATAGCCCCCACTTTGAGAACCACTGTTCTACACTTGCAACACCTTCTATGCCTTCTCTATCCTATCTGTTATTAGTTTGTTACGTAAGTAAAAGTCCTGCATTAAAAATCTTGCTCAAGTAAAAAATGCTAAAATATTGGCATCAATAATTATGTACTTAACTCTTACCCTGCCAGAGTTTTTTCAGAACAGTCTGTAGCCTCTGCCAGGGTTTTGACCGATTTTGGTACCTTTTCGCATAGCCACAAAATATTTTTCTCAAGTATGATTGATCCCCAGAAAATTTCTAATCACAGATGTTGTCATGTGTTGTTTGATGTTTGAAAATAGCTCAAAACCAGTGGTTTCAAACCAAAAAACATTGTGAATTGTTTGTCCGTTTCAATTTTAACATTGAAGTGGATGGAGCAGCAAATCTTTGGAAATTGTTATCTCCTTATTCGTTTGGAATATCGAAAAGGTGTCAATACTAAATAATTAGAGAATCTTTTTAGATTTTTTTTTCAGGACGTTTTTATACGTCTTTGGCAGGCAACAGCTAATTTCTCAAAGACGTTTATAAACGTCTTTGGCAGTTATAGAGTTAAAAGTACCAAAATAAAAGTCCTCAAATGTTTCACGATGCGATATGTTGTGACCCTGTAGATCGGATATTTCTGAATAGACCAAGTATAAAATAGGGTGCCGTGTCATTCTTACGATGGCACATTATTCCGACGGCATGTTGGTCCGACTCGCCCCATTACTAACCCTATCCCTAACCCTAACCTCACGCAAAGCCTCATGGGATGTCGGACTTATGGGCAGTCACCTAAAATACGGCTTCATTGGCTGATGTATGATTTGCAATAATAATCTAAATCTACAAAGTATCTTGAAACGAATAATAATAATATAATAATTGGAGTGGAGTAAAAAAACAAAAATCCTCTTTGATGTAATACCTTGAGACCAGTAGAAGACCTCTTGGCTTCCGCTTTCTGTCGTGTGAATTTCAGAGAGGACTTGGTCTTCTTGCAGTCTTGTTTACCTGATGGAGAGAACACACACACACGAGAATGTCAGCTGACAGGACTGCTGCGAGCTACCATATTGTTGCTGTCGGGCAGAAACCTCTCCATGGTCTAACTTTTTGTGTTGATGACTTGATCATGTTGCAGCGTCACACAAAAGCATCAAAAGTAGCAGACCTGCAAGCTCGAAACGCGGCTTGTAGATCTGCTACTTTGCTATTTTTTTATTTGAATCCTGAAAAGTAACAGATTTGGACATATTGAGGTTTCCACCCGACAGAGACGACATTATTAACCACTCGAACCCTAGCATTCTGGCCAATGCCGTAATAGGCGAACATCATTTTCACGGTCCCAACTCCATCACCATGACAACGAGGGATGCTGAGATTTGTTTTTATTATTATTTGTCTCCGTCGATCGATTTTCAGACGTGAGTCATGTAATGTTGAACATGTTGCTGCTGTCAGGTGGAAACCTTGTATGTCCAAAACGGTTACTTTTCAGGAATTGGAATAAAATAACTTGTGTTCCAGTGGATCCATTATTATTCATTCAGTCACAAGCTTGTTAACCCATTAAAACCGGGAACGTATCTCGGTCATTTTAGATTTCTTTGGCTATTAAAACAATAGCAGATCTACAAGTTCATAGCACGGCACCAGCTTGTAGATCTGCTATTTTTGAAAAATCATGAACATTTGAATATGAATATTTGTAACTCAAATCTTTGCTTCTGGGGGCTTTAAAAATATGTATATTCAAAGATTTGCACACATTTTCAAGATTTTTCAAAAATAGCAGATCTACAAGCTCGGCGAGCTTGTAGATCGGCTACTTTTCCATGACACTCTTGAACGACGAAGTAGGGCATTGATTTACAAAAGAACAAACACTTGTAATATGGAGATACAAGGTTTGTGTGCAACAGTAACGCTATTGTCTTTTTAACCACTTGAGTACTGCAGGTGTAAGTATAAAATAACCCAACACGGTCCTGTACCATTTATATGTTTTATGAAGTCTTTGGCATAGATTTAATTCAGCAGTTGCCCGATAACCGAGCAGCCAATTAAAACATGACTGTCCCTCCGGGCTACGGGCCCATAGCCTATAGCCCGGAGGGACAATGTTCCCTCTAATAATTCAAATGGCAGAGTGAAGTAAGTATATGTCACACAAACACACGTTAAGCTTGCTGTATGTACATGTTGAATACATCAGTGTAATGGTTGTCTACTCTCATGCTGTAGCCCCCTCCCTCTCTCCCTCCTTCCCTCCCAGCCTGACAGACAGCAGAACCAGCAGAGCAGTGAAGCTGCTCAAACCAATGACTCGTGCATGGTGGCCACGCTGCAGCTGTTAGTAGAGCAGCAGCCGGCCCAGCTGACCTGGCGGTGTGAACATGCACGCACGCGCGCACGCACGCACACACACAACTATTACTATACTTTTTTTTTGTTTAGGACAGCATTGAAAATACCCAAAAGACTAGCAAAACATTACATGACACTAAGTATATTGCTTGCTAAATATAAATCAGGCTTAACCCCTAAATACCTAACCTTAAGCCTAACCTGAGGTATGAGGACCAGGAACATTTTCCTCACAAAATGTCTATATCTCGAATACTATACTCGTGGGTGTTCACCCGCCCCAAGTTCTCCCACACAACCATCCTTCTCCGCTCTCTACACTGGCTCCCCGTAGCGGCTCGCATCCAGTTCAAAACCCTGGTGCTAGCCTATAGGGCAGTGAAAGGAACAGCTCCTTCCTACCTCCGGGCTATGGTCGATGCCTACACCCCTGCCCGACCACTTCGGTCTGCCACCTCGGGGCGACTGATTGCCTCGTCACTCAAGGGTCCTTCTGGCCGATCCACACGGTCACGACTCTTTTCTGTTCTGGCCCCACAGTGGTGGAATGAACTTCCCACTGATGTTAGGACAGCAGAGTCACTGCCCATATTTCGCCGCAGGTTGAAAACCCACCTCTTCAGGAAACACTACCCTTCCTCTCTGCCTGACCTACTTGTTGTTAACTAGTTGTACGAACGCTTGTTTTCTATTGTTGTATTGTTTATTGGATCTTGTTTAGTCGATACACTGAATTGTTTTAGCTCATGCTCATTTGACTTAGCTATTTTGTCTCATCTGTTTAAGGAAATAGGTAGCTGATATATTGCACTTTTACCTTAGCACTCGGTATACTCTTGGTTGCTTGTTTTTGCAGAAAATGCACTAAAGACTTCTGGTGACTAGTAGTTTTCGTTCCCTACCTATGTTGAATACACTTATTGTAAGTCGCTTTGGATAAAAGCGTCTGCTAAATGACTGTAATGTAATGTAATGTGGGGACATTTGGCCCTCATGAGTTTAGTAACACACACACACACACACACACACACACACACACACACACACAGTGGAGTTTAGAAGCAGCCTTCTGGCCCACTTTGTGTGTGGGGGGGTGGGGTCACCTGTGTTTTGGCTGTCTTCCCACCAAGTCTACCAACCTCTGGGGCAAACCGGCCACCTGGCGCTGCATGTAGGTGAAGTGTGCGCGCGCGTGTGTGTGGGTGCGTGTGTGTGTGTGTGTGTGTGCGTGTGTGCACGTGTGTTTCACACACGAGAGGTAGAGCAGGCTGTCTTGGTCTAATTAGAAAACAACCACATTGCAGAAAGAAAAAAAACTTTGCTAACAATCGGGCGGATGGGCAACAGCTTGAACAGGCTGAACGGTGTGTGTATGTGTGCGTGTGCGTGTGCGTGTGTGTGTGTGTGTCACCGAGCCCAGGGTCAGGCTCAAGGTGGTCTCTGGCGTGACGTGCTGAGGCCACTTCAAGTTTCCTTCTCTAGCAGCCAATTAGGCCTCATTTGCATTGGAAGGAGGGAGCGGGCGAACGAGAGGAGAGAGAGAGAGCGAAGGAGGACACAAGGTGTCCTTATCCGTCTCGGATGGGCGGGAGAGAGAGAGAGAGAGAGAGAGAAGGGGAAAAAATACACATCAGAGGTGAGTGAGTGTGTGTGTGTGTGTGTGTGTGTGTGTGTGTGTGTGTGTGTGTGTGTGTGTGTGTGTGTGTGTGTGTGTGTGTGTGTGTGTGTGTGTGTGTGTGTGTGTGTGTGTGTGTGTGTGTGTGTGTGTGTGTGTGTGTGTGTGTGAGGAGTAAAGTTGGTGAGACAGAACAGCAGCTTAAGGACCAGACTAATGGCCCTGTCCCTCTCTGCTGTCCCCAGATGGACCACCATATGTACGGCCGAGAGGACTAGCTCTGCTCCCTAGAGGTGAGCTCTGCTCCCTAACTATCCGTCTGACAACACACACACACACACGTGGGGCTGTCACAACTACAATTTTTAAGTTGACAATGTAAGTTCACTAGAGGTTCAGACACCTACGTCACACCACCGATTCCGACCGATATGCCCATGGAGATCTCTGCATCTGATTCTGTCTGTCCTTGGCCATTTTATGCCCATAAAATGTCTAATCCGAATCCTATAACCCCAAGCTGAAGATTTTCTTAACGTCAGGTCGTAAATGACCTCACACACACACACACACACACACCCACACACACACACACACGTGACCCAGGTGGTATTCTCATAGTTGTAGCAGTTCTTCACCATATTCCTGGGTGCACAAGTCTGTGTACAGATGCCATTTTTTGTGTCAGTATTTTCATTAGGCAAAGGAGACAGATGGGTAGAGAGGCAAGTGCTTTGCTGAGACTGACTTCAAGTGGATGGTGACAATGTCAAAGGTATGGGTGCCACAGTTAAAATAAAAAAAATGCTTTAATCGATTATAAAAAAGAATCGATAAATTAATAAAATAATCTAACGTCTCAAGTCTCAAAATATGTCAAGATTATTTTTTACATGGCGTATGGCCGATCTAAACACTTCTATTTTCACAACTGTTGTGCCGTTGTCACCAAATGCTTCCTCACCGGGTCTCTGCTCTATATGTAAAGTTTGGCACAATATTAAAGAGAATTATTTGATTTTAAAAATCCGCAGTTCCTTTTGCCACACTTGTTGGAGGATTTCCAAATTGCGGTGAGATACACTTTGCTTTTTCACCCATCTGTGGTTAACAAGCCACAAAAGTAAGTGCCTGGTTCTTTTCAAAATATGCGAGTTTTACGACGCCTCCGATAAAAGACCAACACATCACACACCTGTGCTCGTTTTGGTTGTGTGTGTGTGTGTGTGTGTGTGTGGGAGAGAGAGAGAAAGGGACGACTAATTTAGCTCCAAGTCTACACGGACACATTAGGCCCCGCGCGCGAGAGGAATTCATCTCAACCCAATCCACCCATAACCATCTGGTAGGAATCAATAGTTAATTGCAGCAAAATCAAAATAATTACACAGCAAGTAGGAGTATGCAATGGTGCTACGCATGGGGGAGGGGGTTGCTTTGCACCAGGCTGTGTGAAAGGTATTGTAATGTCGTCATATTACAAGTGCTGTGCTCCTGAAAACTGTGTGCTGTTCCCCCTGTGGTTTTGTTTACACACACACACACACAGCAATATAAGCAGATCACTTACGAACCAATGCTCACACCAAGAAATCACGCACACACACACACACACACACAAATATTATATCCATATTGAGACTAGATATTTTCTGGGATTTTGGATAGCATAATAACTATGAAGACATGGCATAAGTGTTGTCTTTCATTGGTTTTAATCACGTAAAGGGATATTTCACTTTCAAACAGGTTGGCCCGATCGACGTGAAGCCGTGCACACACACACTTCCTGAATGCCAGAGCAGGACCTCTGCCCCACATTTTTCACATTGGCCTGTTATAGCGCCACCAGGAGGCCGATTTTTGCTATACACATCAGATTTTGTCCAAACATCAGACAATTTATTTTGTATTCTTGAAACATTTTAACAACACAAATGTCGTATGGGGGTCCGCGGCACATATTAATTTCTGGGTCCTTCACATGAAAAAGGTTGAGAAACATTACACACACACACACACACACACACACACACACACACACACACACACACACACACACACACACACACACACACACACACACACACACACACACACACACACACACACACACACACACACACACACACACACACACACACACACACACACACACAGTTATTGTGTAGAGCTAAAGAGCACTCCTATTAGTCAGTGCAGTCACTTCCCTGTCAGGCCATTATCTACCTGCCCCCTCCCGCTCTCTGCTCCCCTGGGCTCTGAAAAGGCATCAGTGTCCTCGCCCGGTACGGCCCCGGTGACAATGCCACGTCTTACCCAGGAACATTAGCCCTTGTCAGGCAGGCAACCAGCCCCCGGAGCGGAGCGACCTGCTGAGTGGCTCTTTCAAAAGAACCCCTCGCTTTCATGTCAAACAGAGAGAGAGAGAGAGAGAGAGAGAGAGAGAGAGAAAAGGGAAGAGGTGTGAGTGAAAAGAAGACATACATCTTCTCCGTCAAACGCCCACCACTTATGTCCCGTTTGTTGTTCTGACGCCTTTCTCGCTCGCTTGTCCGTCCGTCTGTCGGCGAGTTGATGTCTGATTAAGCTATAGTTCTACTTAGTGCTGGGGTCTACAACGTTTTTCAGGCCAAGGACCCCTTAGCTGAGAGAGATGAAACAGAGACACCCCACTACATTAAAACTTTGTCATTATTATTATTTTAGGGTTATAAATTAGATAGCTTCATTGTTTGACAGCACTATCAGTGTTGTGTAAATGAATCTTGTTGTTTTTTTTCACACACACACTTTTCTATTAACATGTTGGATTCATGTCGATGTGTATTTTCAGACATTTGACCACTTAAACTCTCAGTACTTTGTAGACTTCACCTTTGGCGCTGTACTTGGTCTGCTCTTTTCCCCCTAACCTCTGTGCCGAAAATAGCTGTCGGCGAGGTGTGTTGTGAGCTTGTAGATCTGATGTTTCCGGCTAATGTTCCCCAAAGAATAGGGATGCTTCGGTTCAAGTGGTTAAAGTAAAAAACAGACAAAAAAGTTCCTATCACAAGCTCCCAACGTGTCCCACGCAGCTCAAATGTCCAAAGAAAGTTCACCAAGCGCAGGGACACATTGTGATGTTCGAATACAAATCTGCTTTTGATATTGCAGAACTATTGCGATGTTAAATATGATAAAGAATTGGCCAAAGCATAATTACACTCCTAGCATTTGCATTAACATCTTTGAAGTCCAAGTATATTCCAAGCCTTGCCAAAACACTAATAATGACAAGGATACTCCCACACAACTCAAATGTCAGGAGAGAGAGCGAGAGAGAGCGAGAGAGAGAGAGTCATCAAGCCCAGGGCCGAGTTGACACAGCTGAGGTGGTCTGTGCGCGTCCACATTCATGTCTATGGGGATCAGCTGTCCTGCGTGTGCGCCAAGTCGCCAAACTATAAAAGCAATGGGGGGGTGGGGGGGGGATTTGAAGGGGTGGTGGTTGGCGTCCTGTCCTGTCTTGTCCTCCCACAGAGACCCAGAGATGATAAGAGCAACGCGCTGACAGCGACTGTGACAGTTCCCCGTGCTCCCTCCCTCCCGATGTCTGCATTTGTACATGCATTGCATGCATTGAGTACATTTACTCAAGTACCGTAGTCAAGCACACTGTCGAGGTACTTTTACTTTATTGCAGTAGTTCTATTTTTCTTATTGCGAACGCAGTGGGAGTTATTTGTGCCTTGTTGCTTGCATCCCGCCAGGAGAGTGGAGGAGAAAGAGAGAGACAGAGAGAGAGATGAGGGGGAGATTCTCCGGTGGCAGGGGACAAGTCACACTGGGGACAACCCAGCCACTCAGATAAGGTGACAGTATGGAGCTCAACAAGGCTTACTGTCACAACCTGAACCCCCTTTTTTTTTAGGTCTGGAGTGTATTTTGACAAGTGATTTCGGTCATAGGTGGTGGTCCGACATTTCAAGAATAGAAAACACCCACGCTCACGCACACACACACACAGAGTGTGATTTCTGTGTTATTGCACTGTTTCTACGCAGTGAGAGCGATGTTTCGACCCATGAGTGGTTTTTATTAGGGTTTGACACTTTTGTTCTGAAGACATTAGCCATCGGCAAGCCTATGGCACACCCGTGACATATTCAATACGAGGTGAATTTACCTTTGTATAAAAATCCTTTACAGTGAATGAAGAATCCAACAAAATAAGAAAATAGTTGATGAATTGTAAAAAGGAGGCCAAGATTAACAATGGCAAAATGATGGTTAAAAAAATCTGGTTAAAAACTCAAAAGTAATATTTAAATAACTCAGTTATTGGTTCTAACATATTATGGGTTAATTGCCCGGCCCAAGCTTCTCCTCAGCCCTAGGCTGCTATGGTTTCCAGGTTCTAATTTAGTATATCGTTTTTCGTCAAGTAATGCCCTACTCTATCATACAACAGTGTCACAAAAGTATCAACATTAGCACATGTAATACGGCAGGTTTCAAGCTTGTATTATAAATTTGTATTTATATTTTAATCCTGAAAAGTATTTATTGGACATATGCGGGTTCTACCCGACAGAGATGATATTGTCTGGCAAACCTCATATATCCAAAAAACTACTTTTTTTTACTTTTCAGGATTCAAAATTCAAATTCAAAAATAGCAAAAGCAGCAGATCTACAAGTTCAAATCGAGCTTGCGGATCTGCTACGTTTGACTCTTTTGTGTGATGCTGTAGTATGATCAAGTAGGCCGTTAATTTAAGAAAAAACACGAAATGTTAGAATATGGAGATATGAGGTTTCTACCCGACAACAGCGATATATACTTCTTTCTTTTTTTTTTACCTGGGACTTGTTCAGCGGGCGGCGGCAGCAATCACCCGCCATCAGGCGGTTGACGGGTTGACCGCTGCCAAACCGTTACCAGCTCGGCCTCATCTTGCGGGAGTTTTTTTTTCTCTCTCTCTCCACGGGGTGACAGCCTCGGCGCAGTCAATTATTTGGACCTAATAATAGTATTTAAAAGTGAGTGTGTCAACAGTAGGCCCCTTGACAGGCCCTCTCTCCCTGTGACATGACAACAGCACTCCGACGGAGGAGGAGGAGACGGTATATGGGCTTGACAAGACGGCGGTGGCGGCAGACAGCTGCTGACGGCCGCCGTGAATTACCCACCCTATTACGATTTCAAATTACCACATATATACAGCCAGCCCGTTCCAACTCTCCAGAGACGCGCTATTTCTGAAGGCTTCATTTCTCTCTCTCGCTTCCTCTCTCTCTCTCTCTATAGCCTGATATATACTTTGTCATGCAACGGTATTGCGGCCCTAAAATAGCCGACCTACAAGCGTCGCTTCTGCGACGCGTTAAGAGCTTGTAGGTCGGCTATTTTAGGCGTGCGACACAGTCGTACGACAAGAGCAGAAATTATGCTTCTCCCCCCCAATCCTTCCCCCCCCCTCTCTCTCTCTCTCTCTCTCTCTCCCCTTCTCTCTCCGGCTTCTGCTGTTAAACAGCGGTTTGCTGAAATTGCCTGATGGCCGTTCTTTTAAAAAATCGACGGAGACGAGAGGGCGAAATTGACTGGAGGCGAGAGGGAGGGAGAGAGGGAGAGAGGGAGGGAGGGAGGGAGGGAGGGAGAGTGAGCGATAGAGAGAAACTTAAGTGTCCCTGACCCCCCCACCCCACCCGCGTTACATATTTTTGAATTGATGAGACGTGAAGATGGAGATGGTTAAAAAAAAGAGAGAGAAAAGGATGATAGCGGCGGAGGGAGGGAAGGAGGGGTGCGACAGTGGGAGATGAGCTTGTTATGTTATGACTGCCTCTCGGTCGAAGACAAAGCCGCCAGAGGTTCTTTTTTTTTTTTTACACAATGGCTAGCAGTTAAGGGATATCTGCGGGGCGAAATAATCATTTTTCTGCTGTCACAATGGCAAGCGGGGGGGAAAAAAAACAAACATGCAACGGGCCCGGCGAGATTGAGAGAGTAAACAAGATCGACTGAAATTACCCAATAGGTTGTCGTACCCTTAAGAGAGACAGATATTGCCTATCGGTGTCAGCGTGACAATGTCATCCGTTTTGTCCCCTTTCCCTTTGTACAAATAACATGAAAGCCGCACGGTGACAGATAAAAGTCAAACGGTGGAATAGCTCACTCTGCGATGAACGACATCGCGGCGCCCGTTCCTGCACTCTCGAGGAACAAAATGTGTTCAATCTCCAGAGTTCGTACATGTACAGTATGCGGCATCGCCCTGTGTTTACATAACGAACCAATAAATATGTGTTTTACATTTCCCTCTATACCAGCAAGTCACCAGCCATTGGAGTAGTGTGGTGGTGTTTACCTGCAGAAACACACTGCCCTCTCACTGTATTTTGGTGTTTTTTAACTGTTTTTCTTTGTTAGACAGGGTCGTTTTTTGGGGCTAAAAGTAATTAAGTAAAAGCCTGTGAGGAAAACATGGCCGCGGTTTGTTGTGATTAGGGATGTCCCGATCACGTTTTTTTGCTCCCGATCCGATCCCGATCTTTTGATTTTGAGTATTTGCCGATCCCGATCTTTCCCGATCCGATCTTTTCATTTTTAAAAATATTTTTAAAATATTATTTGCATGTAGAATTTATTTGTATCATTTATTTTGTAGCAATAAAAGACAATATGTCTCAAAACACTGGCTGACAGTTGAATTATTGCCAACAAAATAAATGTTAATTAAAGAAATGAAGACAAATACTGAATCTCTGAACATTGGCTTGCAGTTATCGCACATAGCCAAAATACAATAATAATATTAGACTTGTCATTCAGGATGGAAAATAAAGTTGTCCTTTTGGGGAGAAGTGGAACTTAGAAGTCATTTAAGTTTAGCGTGAGGGAGAGGGTCTACTCTGATTACTAAAGGTTTTTTAGGTCAAGGACCCCTTAGCTAAGGGAGAGATGAAGCAGGGACCCCCACTACATATTGTATAAAATTTGTGTTGCAGATTAAACCTTTTCATAGATTTCATAGATAGCTTCATAGACTTGTTTAACAGCACTGTCATCAGTGTATTTATCAGACATGTCAAACTCTCAGTACTTAGTAAAGTTGAGCCTAGGCTCTGTACTTGGTCTGCTCTTTTCCCCTCTACCTCTTCTAAAGTTCCCCTCAGAATATAGGGATATTAGGGTTCATGTGGTTAATGTAAATAAAAGAAAAAGGTCCTATCACGCAAAGATTTGGAGACCCCCCTGTAGTAACTCTGAGAACCCCCTAGGGGTCCCCGACCCCCTGTTGAAGACCCCTGCTCTACTTAATATCTACACTACAGAAAACATTCAGTTGGACATTAACACACACACACACACACACACACACACACACACACACACACACACACACACACACACACACACACACACACACACACACACACACACACACACACACACACACACACACACACACACACACACACACACACACACACACACACACACACACACACACACAGCTGACATTAATTAGTGATGTTGATTGCTATGTGGTCAAATGCGCATACAGGCTCAACGAGCCATCGTTAACCAGCTAGTGTTACACAGCTGACTGGCAATAATATGCGCATTTGTGTTGAAAACGCATCGCATCTGATCTAATCCAAGGAAGTTGGAGCAACTCTCTAAAATGGTGGATTTTAGTTTGGCTGGTCAATTTGAGATGACAGCAGCAACAAAGGTTAGTAGTAGACTTATATTTGAGATGTAAGATGATCAGTTATTATACCAGTCCTTTTTGACAACATTGACGACCAGCGCTACTCCTCCTGCGTGCGTCTCCCTCTATGAACGCCACGGGGCCACCGTGTGTGTGTGTGTGTGTGTGTGTGTGTGTGTGTGTGTGTGTGTGTGTTTGCGTGTGTGTCCGTGCGTGTGTGCGCGTGTGTGTGTGCGTGTGTGTGTGTGTGTGTGTGTGTGTGTGTCTGTGTGTGTGTGTGTGTGTGTGTGTGTGTGGAGAGGGGGAGGGCTGGAGAGCTCAGCCTGCAGATACAGCACGTTACAGACAGAGACTTCTCATTACGAGGTGTTTTACCGAGGGAGAACACTTCTCCATATGACGCTGTTAATGATGACTTTAAGAACGTTAAATACAATAATACAAATATTTTATTAATAAAATATTAAAACAAATATTAATATTTTTTTATTATTTTTTTATTCCCGATCTTTTTTTGCCGATTCCGATCTTTTGAAAATGACGTGATCGGCCCCGATCCCCGATCACGTGATCGGATCGGGACATCCCTAGTTGTGATCCGTCCTGCCACAAGCCTTCATAACTATACAGTATTTGCCATGCATGCGTGCCCTCTCACTTACATGACAAAACAAGAAGATGACAGTGGGACATTATCTTGGAACGGGCTGCTGTCCCCCCTCCCAAAAAAAAGTCTTGATTGATCCCCACCACCATACTGTCTTAGTTAAGTCTCTATGATCTCAGAGGGAAGACATGGTTGGAAACTAAATACCGTTGGATTAGAGCGCCATTCAACTTTGACCAAACTGCTTCTGACGTGATATCAAAGAGCTTTTCTCTTATTTATTTTTCTGTAAGCGCGCCATTCGCTGTCATGTCAGCGTCGGTGACCTCAAATGGCGCCCGCTCTGGCGTTGTCCTACTGATAATAATTACTTCCAGGGACTCGACAACATCCTGGCTCCGGCGGTTTCCCCGGGCCCCCGAGGTTTCCCCTGTTTCGAACCGACATGAAATTCGGGAACCATTTCCCAGGACGATGCGGAGAGATGCTCACGATTCCTTTGCCAACGTTCATCGCAGTCCTCTAAAGCAGTGGGTCTCAAACTTTATACTTTCAAGGACCACTCCAACTCTTGAGAGTGTACGAATGGAACCAAATGGACCCGTAAGGGTCCATTTGGTTCCATTCGTACACTCTCAGAGTTACAAACCTCAAGAAAGACCCATAACTCGGTGAGTGTCCAAATGCACACTCTCAGATTTACAGACCTGTAAGGGTAACATTTTTTGGTTCATACGTTATCAATCATTTTGCCAGGGGTCCTTTGACCCCTCAAGTTTCCAGGGGGTCCCCAGACCCCACTCTGAGAAGTGAGAAGAACCACTGCTCTAAAGCAGGGCTGGACTTACCGATTTGTTTCCGGTACTGATCAACAGGCAGATTGGCTCCGCTGGCGTCCTTACGGCCCATGGTTGCTGCTTCCTCCTTGGATCTGTGTGGGGAACACAACGTAACGATGAGCACTGAGCCTCACGGCAACGCATAACCACAAAGTGTTGGCTCAGACGACATCTCAATGTTTTACATGCAAAAAACAACAACTTAAAGGAGTAGTTCACCAAAAATGTTTTCTATCAATTACACACCCCATGAAGCCTTGAATTCATGTAGATGTTTTAGTTTTTGTCGCATTCCTGAGCCAATGGTTCAATGACCGAGTGGCTGGTCAGTAGAAGACTCAATTAACCTGCATTTGAGTCTCCTACTGGAGTTAATGGCTCAGGAACGTGACAGCAAAAAGAAAAAACTCAAGGCTTCATGGGGTGTGTAATTGATAGAAAATAAGTACTTTTTGGGGTGAACTACTCCTTTAACCACAGAATCCCTCCTTTAGGCATGTCATTCTATGTGAAAATGTAGCGCATCATGACGTTGAAGTTAAAGTATACCTAATATTTTAGTGTAATGAAAGACAGGCAGCGTGTAATCAAGAGTATGCGTGCATATGTCCAAGATAACCTGCAGAAATGCGAGTTCACACACAAATGTATATAACATTGTGTGTTTTTTGTTTTGTTTATACTTTGTCATTATGACAGTGTCATGCAAAAGCAGCGGAAATATGAACATTTACCATGCCCAAAATAGGGAGGCCAGTTTGAAAGTGGTTACCAAGGACCACAATGGAAACCAGGGCTTTCTGTGTTTTCCCTTTAGCAATCATTGCAAAACCGTACCGCTGTACTGTTTACAAACTGTTAATAAAGTATTAAATCAATCAATCAAAAGTGTGCCAGTGGGTTTTATAAATATTGAGCCAATGAAACGTTTTAACAAGTGTGACTAAATAATAACGACAGTGGGTCTACTTAGGCCTGTCACAATTATTACATAATCGTCTAATCGCAATTATTTGACATAATCGCATCATTTTTGCATAAATCGTTTCCATGATCAAAAATACATTTTCATATATGAAAATGTATTTTCTGAAATAGCTGATCTACAAGCTTACAACGGGTTGTAAGCTTGTTGATCAGATATTTCCGCTATTCTTTCATTCTTTGAAAGTATAAAATTATTAAATATGTCAGTAATTAACATTGATTAATTAATATTAAATATGTCTTTGTAAATTCAAGTCATCTGCCCCGTGCAACTTTTGATTACGAAGCCTAAAAGCCAAACAGAAATGTAATTTGTATTCATCATGCTCCAGTTTTCAACGACAGAAACAATGAAATCGTTAATCGCAAGTATTTGTATGACAATTAATCGTCAACTTATATGTTGTAATCGTGACAGCCCTAGATGTACTGGCACACAGGTTCATTTTTTTTTCAATTTCCTGAAAGGGGTTAGGGGTTAGGGACATACCAGGTTTCCACGCGACGGCAACGACATACAGTACTGTACAGACAGAGTATTATAGAGCCAGGGGCCAAGTACAGTAGTCAGTTTTGATAAGGCAGACGGTTTATCTTGTGCATGCATCTCCTGGTGGTAATTAAATGGATTCTCACCACCTTCCATGTGTGTTATGTTCACAGTGTGTGAGCGCCTGCTATCCATCTCATTTAGACCAACACCACTTCCCCTCACACCGCCGTATCTGTTTGATTACCATCACTGCTCACACCGCTATAGTAGCACTGCTGTTCCACCTGCACACGTGTGTGTGTGTGTGTGTGTGTGTGTGTGTGTGTGTGTGTGTGTGTGTGTGTGTGTGTGTGTGTGTGTGTGCGTGTGCGTGTGTGCGTGTGCGTGTGTGCTTGTATTACTATACCTGTGAGAGCCAAATGTCCCTCACAAGTTCAGAATATCGACATCCTAAAATCCTCACAAACATAGTAATACGTGTGTGTGTGTGTGTGTGTGTGTGTGTGTGTGTGTGTGTGTGTGTGTGTGTGTGTGTGTGTGTGTGTGTGTGTGTGAGTGAGAGAGAGAGAAAGGATATGTGTGAATGCCAGTGTTAATATCCTGTGCATGTGTTTGAACTTTGCATACTGTAGTGTGTGTGTGTGTGTGTGTGTGTGTGTGTGTGTGTGTGTGTGTGTGTGTGTGTGTGTGTGTGTGTGTGTGTGTGTGTGTGTGTGTGTGTGTGTGTGTGTGTGTGTGTGCGCGTGCGTGTGTGTGTTTCTCGTTGAGCACCTGCCGCTCAACATTCTACCTAGGAACCCACCACGGCGCATCAATCAATAATAACTGTGCCGCTTTGTTTTACAACAGTGGAAGAATCGAGTGCGAGTCGCAGGGCGCCGGCTGCATGCTTGAACACGTCTGTTGTTTTTTTTATTTAAAAAACATTTAATAGATTGTTCTATTAAAAAAAAGTTCGAATAGATTGTTTATAATTTACTAAATTGATTAGTCTGATTAATTAACCACTTAATCCCTGTATTAGACTTCATTGTACAATGAAATAAAAATCACACCCAGTGTGAAGTGGGCGGTGTGGTCATCACAGTGATGGAAGCTCACGTGTTTTTTTTAAGTGCATAGTCCTATTTATAGGTTACAAGTAAGACGCGCGAACGCGGTAAGCGAACGCAAAAAAAGAAAAAAAATAATGAAAAAAAATATTTAAAAAAAAGTAACCAATAAAAAAATACAAATTCACAAAAAAAAAACTTGGAATGTTTTTGAACAATTCAACAAAGTGTTTGAAGTGCCTGTTTCACCCACTTCCGGGGGGCGGAGCCAAAATCCGAGCCCGATGTATTTGTTCGTAGACCCCCACTTAGGGGGGGTAGAAAAAGTTTGGGAGCGATTCGGGCACTTTTCATTTAACATGGGGTTTCAATGGGGAGTTTTTAGGAGCCTTCTCCGGGGCGTGGCTTCCGGGGGAAGGGGCGGGCTTAAACGCAACCTTGACAGGTGTGTTCAGTTTTCAAAGACCTTTCATTTGATGTATGGTACGTCTAAATTGGACATTTACTTATCTCAGAGGAGCTGCACACAGGCAGTGCACACAGGCAGTGCACACAGAGACACAGAGACACAGAGACACAACCCAAGCAGGGTTACATAGTAAGCTCCACTTGGTCGGAGGCGCGGCTTCGCCGCGCCTCCTCCCGCGTTCGCAATTAATTTCATCATGTGTCTCGCTAGCCAATCACAGTGCTGAATAGAGTCAGCCAATAGAGTCAGCCAATCACAGTACAGCTATAGGGGTGTACTAATGTAGGGGTGTACTAATGTATGAGCCAATCACAGTACAGCGAAGGGTGTACTAATGAGGTGTCCCAACCCCACTTATAGGGGCGGCTACACCGCCCAAAAATTGTGAAAAGTAGTGAAAACAGCAGATCTACAAGCTCACACACAGCACGCCGCTTTATGACGCATTGTGAGTTTACAGATCAGCAAAACATTTTTTATTATTATACCTTAATTGTCATCGAGGCAAATTAGACATAATCGTGATATATTTGACGTCATATCGCCCAGGCCCACTCCTCGTCGTTAGCTGCGAAACACAGACCCAGAATTCAAAGATGTGCGTCCGTGCGTGCGTGCATTTGGGTGTGATTCGGAGACACACAGGGAGGGATTTTTTTTCCGAGATATAGCGATAATATAATGGAGACCGAGTGCACCCGCACAGGTGCATTTTACAGTGCGGGTGGAGACCAAAAAAGAAAAAAAAGAAGGAGAAAAATAGTCGGTGTGCATCGGAGGAGAACGAGTGTGTGTGGTGGAAGATTCTCACGGTGTGGTCAGGGGAATAGGAAGAAGAGACTGAATTAGCATGTTCAAGAAGCATGGCTGCCTGCCTGATGGCTTCCCCTGGGGTGCAAACAGGCCTGCTGGGAGAGACCATTATTTTTTTTTGGGGGGGGGGGTACGTTACTCTAAAACCACAATTTTTTTTTCTGCAACGTTTTCAACAACAACACCACTAGAGAAAGAGAGAGAGAGGGTGAGAGAGTAAAATGTCCTTTTATATTATATATTTTTTTGTTGCTCTGTGTCCTTGAATAGGTGTTTCCTATTAAGGTAGATACATAGGGCTGTCATGATTACAAATTTAAGCTGTTGTTTAAGTATTTGTCATACAAATAATTGCGATTAACGATTGAATTGTGTTTTTGGCATTGAACATTAAATGCATACAATTGAAATGCATGTTTGGTTTTTAGGCTTCATAATAAAAACAAAAAACAGTGCACAGGACAGATAAGACAAATAACTGTAGACTTTCGGGAAAACATTTAAACAGCTGATGTACAAGCTTACAACACGTCACAAAGTGTTGTAAGCTTGTAGATTTGCAATTTCTGCTATGTTTAGAAAATGTATTAACATTTTCCAAAGGGGAAACAATTATGCAAAATAACTGCGATTATCTCAAATAATTAGGATTAGGCGATTATGTAATAATTGTGACAGGCCTAGGTAGATAGGCGTTTACCTTAAAATGCTTACCGAATTGAAATGTTATATATTTCCTTGTTGAAATGTGCTTTACAAATAAACTTGCTGTGCCTTGTTATCCACGTTTAACTGTGATAATGTAACAGGTCTGTTTGGTTCCATTTGTACATTCTCAGAGTGAGTAGCACTGAGGATTTGACTGTGTTCTCCGCTGGTTGAAAATCAAAGCGTCAGCAAGAGAAATAAAGGGCCAAGGAGAGCAAGGAGAGTGTCCTGATGTGATTTTTTAACCGTCCAGGGAACAGAGGTGCTGTACGGGTTCTGTACCGCGGCGACAAGACCCTAACAGTTGCCCAAGGCCAGACATTTTGGAGTCCCCCGCCTTGTCACCTAATTCCATTAACTCTCCCTTTCGGAATTGAGCCGATACATAAAAGCTCAAATGGACAGAGGCAGATCCGGACACACTGTGTATTGCTGCAAAAGCTATATGGGACAAATGGCTTCGAGGGAAGTGGACAATAAAGGCGATGCCTCTTTTAACCACTTACAGTACGTAACTTTGCCCTGTGTTTACATAACAAAACAGTATATACATTTTAACCATCATTTTCCTCTATACCAACAGTTATCAGCCAGTGGAGTAGTGTGGTGGCGTTAACCTGCTTGCAGTATGTTGGTGTTTTCACGGTTTGTTTTGGTAGAAAGGAATGTTTTTGCGCAACCAAAACAAACAAAATACCAATGGAAAATACTCTGGTATTTTCCATTGAAAAAACCTTAGGGTCTCAATAGCATCGTGGCATATACAGTAAGAACTGTGTTACAAAAATAAACAAATGAGCCTGGCAATTTTACTCATATGGATATGAAGCATCAACTGACGGTGAAAAGGTACTCATTTAGCCAAAGAGTAAGAAAATAAATGTTCTCCTAACACAGACGTTATCAAAATAAAAATAAAACATAAACGAGTCGACACAGTCACATACTGTAACTGACAGAATTGTCGGTCTGATTTGTTTATTTCGCGATGCTAAGATTTATTTTCAATAGAAAAAAATATGTCCATGTCCCAGGAGATAACGGAGTGATGCCAGGACTATATATAGTCTATTCTCACCAAACTACTTTAGCCTATTACAAGTAAGACGCGCGAACGCGGGAAGCGAACCTAGCTTGAAACTGTCCTCTTTTCAACTTGCCATCCGGCCTGAAATATGCACAAATGACATGGAATTCTTAGATATCCCAATAGATGAACTCGTGTAGATGCTTTTCGATGTGTTATTTTTGACTGTAGCTGATATATTTCTCTCTGAGGAGTGTAATTAGTCACACTGTAGTGCACTGTGGCGCACTCTGTAGTGCACTCTGGCGCACTCTGGCAGCTGCACACAGGCAGTGCACGCACACAGAGCCACACACAGAGACACAGAAACACAGAGCCACAAGCCGAGCAGGGTTTCATAGTAAGCTCCACTTGGGCGGAGGTGCGCCTTCGGCGCGCCTCCTTCCGCGTTCGCAATGACGATGCCCAGAATAGGGATGCTAGTGTTTGTGTGGTTCTCCTGTCCATGTCTGTGTTAAAACCGAATCAAGAGAGGGAGACCATCAGCTTCAATTTGATAGTGTTCGAGTTGCAATTGTGTCTGCTCACTTCTTTCTGCCATCACTTCCAGTTTCACTTCTGCTTACTAAATAGCTGGAGAGACAGACCCGTTACAGAACAAACACTCTATCTATAATGATTGCTATCAGAATGTAGAGCTAAACGGTCATCTTAAAGGCAAAGTACGTGGCTTTGCCCTGTGTTTACATAACAAAGCAATGAATAAATGTTCCACCCATCATTTCCCTCTATACCAGCACAGCAGTTATCAGCCACTGGAGTAGTGTGGTGGTGTTTACATGCAGAAGCACACACTGCCCTCTCACTGCATTTTGATGTGTTTGTTTTGGTGGTGATGTTTTTGGGCAGCCAAATCAAACAGTGAAAACACATACAGTGAGAGGGCAGTGTCAGTGCGTTTCTGCAGGTAAACACCACCACACTACTCCAATGGCTGATAACTACTGGTATAGAGGGAAATGATGGGTTACCACTAATTCTGCTGGGGACCCCTTGGAACCATCTCAAGGACCCCTGCGGGTCTCCGGACCCACTAGAGAACCTCTGGCATAAATAACTTACACGCCATCTACGTTGATGCATTTTCCTGTAACGATCTGTCACTATATAATTGCCACCAAAGCTGACATAACAAGCTGCCGTTTACATAATGTGTCATTATAACTCTAATGAATAATATTGAACTGTTCACTTTGCCCTGTGTTTACAAAACAAAAAAGATTTTTCTGGTAACACTTTACTTAAAGGTCGCTTCTATAATGCATTATAATCACATTTATAACGCATTATAACACTTGTTATAGATGTTTATAATGATGCATAACAACTTACAACAAGGGTTATGAAGTATTATAACTTATAATAATATCATTTATAAGTGCTGGTCAAAATGCATTATAAACTCAATGGAACAGCACATTATAACTACCAGGTACCACTTTACTTAAAGGTCTTATCTATAATGCATTATAATGCATCATAATGATGCATTACAATGCACTTATAATGCTTCATAACACTCGTTATAAATGTTTATAATTATGCATAACAACTTCTAACAAAGACACTTTATAACTAACTAACTAAGTTAAGGTAGTTATAATGTGCTGTTCCAATGAGCTTATGACCAACACTTATAAAACATTATAAACATTGTAATAAGTTGTCATACATGATTATAAACATTTATAACGAGTGATATAATGCCTTATAAGTGCATTATAATGCATTGTAAATGTGATTACAATGCATTATAGATGCGACCTTTAAGTAAAGTGTTACCGAATTGGTTAATATAGCATCAAAATCAGTTTGAACCACTAACCTATTTTATATTTGGGCTTTTCAAAAATAGCCGATCTACAAGCTCACAACGTGTCTCTGTGCGACGCGTTGTGACCTTGTAGATCGGCTATTTTTGAGAATTGTGAAAAGTTTTGAATATTTCAATTTGTTTAAGAGGGTGCCTGGCACAAAATATTTTTAAATGGGGGGTCCACAGCCGGAAAACACATCGATTTGGGGGTCTGTGAAAAAAAGTTTGAGAACCACAGATTTACACGAACTGCAGCCGCAGTACTGTTGGTTTATAAAACATTGAATGGTTTATGGCAGGGGTCTTCAAGGGGTTCTCATTTACTACAGGGGGGGGCCGCCAAATCTTTGTGTGATAGGAACTTATTTTTTTACATTAACGACTTGAACCCTAGCATCCCTATTCTGAGGAGAACATAATAGCTGAAATAGCAAATCTAAAGCTCACAGCACCTGGCAGATCGGCTATTTTCGGCAAAGAGGTTTGGTGTAGAGCGGGGGGGAAAGCAGACCAAGTACAAGTTTTGAGGGTTTAGTGGAGAACTGTCTGAAAATACACATTTAAGGAGGAGTTCACCCAAAAAATTACTTATTTTCTATCAATTGCACACACTATGAAGCCTTGAATCCATGGATTATTTTTTGTTTTTGTCGCATTCCTAAGCTAATAATTTGATTCCAGTCTCCTACCGGCTAATGTATCCGGTAGGAGACACAAAGTAGATTATTTGTGTCTCCTACCGGAAATACACATGGTCATCAAAGTATTGTCTTAGGAATGCCACAAAAACAAAAATAAATCCATGAAATCAAGGCTTCATGGGGTGTGCAATTGATAGAAAATAAGATTTTTTTGGGGTGAACTCCTCCTTTAAGATGAATCCAACACAATACAGTACTACACAATGGCAGTGCTGTCAAACACGTCTATGAAGCTATCTATGAAATCTATGAAAAAGTTCAATCTGCAACACAATTTTATACAATCCGTAGTGGGGGTCCCTGCTCTCAGCTAAGGGGTCCTTGGCCTGAAAGAAAACGTTGAAGACCCCTGGTTTAGGGCCAAAATACATCTCTGATCTCGATATCATGAACCATTCAGGTCATCTGGGAAAGGTCTGCCATGTCCCTAGAATAAATGTGGGTTGCCACATAGTATCTGGAACAAACTCCCAGAAAGATGCAGATATGCTACAAGTAGCAACAATCACTTATTTTAAATCACAGCAAAAAAAAAGAAAGAAAAAAAACTTTGTTTGTCACTATGGTTCAGCCACAGCAGTCTCAAACTACACCAGAGAACTCATACAGGAGAGATATATTTAATTATTCTTCTGCACTATAACTTTACTCTCTTATTTTTCTATTTTATGTTTTACCCCATTTGTTTTCACTGGTTTCAATTCTCCTTTTATATTTTGTATTCCCCTTTTATAGGCTAATGTTTTCAATTCTCCGTTTTTACTGAATTCAAACTTCCATTTAATGTGTGTTTCCTTTGCTAAGTGTTTGATGATGTCAAGTACATTGAATTGCCTTGTTGTTTAAATGTGCTCCACAAATAATCTTGCCTTGCCTTGGCAGTAAAAACAATGCTACCTTGAACAGGACATTGACGCGATAAGGATCAGCAGTTCGTTGCATTCATAAAGAGATACTAGTGCTGTGAATGAATACTCACACACTTGTTCGTTGTTTGTGGAGGATGTGGCTCACTGTGGGTGTTTGATCATTATGGGAAGCTGCAGGATAAATGGACACGATCAACCTTCAAAGCTTTACTTTTTGTCTTATCTCTTTTTTTATGTACTTTGCTCTAAATTCCTCCCGGAACGCCAGCGCATCACGTCCT
Organism: Gymnoscopelus braueri; assembly: GCF_963280865.1. Classification (NCBI taxonomy): domain Eukaryota; kingdom Metazoa; phylum Chordata; class Actinopteri; order Myctophiformes; family Myctophidae; genus Gymnoscopelus; species Gymnoscopelus braueri. The sequence goes on from NC_137613.1 coordinate 45,118,811, forward strand.
CAATTATTATACCAAACAAACAACCACTACTTCCTGGTTACACGCCTTGGTTACACGTCTACTGTGGCTGACGGACAGCCGTTCTGTCCAATCAGAGACGAGCGTTTTGTCAACTGGACCAATGGCTAGCCATGGATCCAAGAAGGTCGTCTGTCATGACAGCAGTCATGGATGAACTTCAATTTGGTGTTTGCACTTTTTCCATTTATGGCCCGTACATCTACATAAACATTCAAATTTCAAATATGAAGTGTTGCCCTATGGCCACAAATGATAACATTATGTACGGGTACTCAAAAGTACCCGTATCTTCCGTATTACTCAATACAACGCCTTTTAAACCAATTGGTGGCTATTTTCTCATAGAGTTATAATGTATCAGAGTGCAATACACCTTCCAACCGATGGGTTACATCGTTGTGTAATGTGTAAAAAATGGCCACCAATCGGATTAAAATGAGTTTTATTGAAGAATATGGAAGATACGAGTACTTTTGAGGGCTCGTATATAATTGTAACATCCATGGCCATAGGGTAATTACTTTATATTTGAAATTTGAACGTATATGTAGATGTGCGGGTAAAAAGAAAAAAAATGCAAACATTTTGTTGAAGTTTATCCATGACTGTCATATAATATATCACGGTCATATATCAGGGCTAGACCTATGGCGAGCTTAGAAGGGCGGGGTTTGTGGACAAAAACATTGAAAAGGCGTGTGTTGTGGTGGTCGCCGTTTGACAGTTCCACAGGATTTAGTTTCGTAGACGTAGTACGACTGTATCTGTGTCGCTCGTCCAAAAGAACAGATCTGCAAGTTATCATCACCGTGTGGCGATGAGACGCGGTGATGGCTTGTAGATCTGTTTTTTTTTGCATAGCAAAGCCTGCAATACTTAAGGTATAGGGTATGATATTTCTTGGTTAAAATGTGTTATAATGTGAGTGCTATTGTATTGTATATTTATATTCTGATACTCATTCATTGGTATCAACTAGTGTTTGTTCAGTAACAGGAGTCTCCCCGTCCCTCCAGCTCTTTATTAAAGGTCAGGATACCAATTTTGTCCAATCAGGAGAGAGAACTCAGACAGGATACAGACAGGATACAAGTGAATTGGAAGTGATGATGACACAAAGAAATGAGCAGATAGAATTTGGAACTGGAACACTATAAATGTGAAGCTGATATTTTTCCTTATTGGCTGAACATTGGCCATCCATCTGAAAATGTATTTTCTAACTATTAAAGAGCTGGAGAAGCGGGGAGACCCCTGTTACTGAACAAACACTTTGGTCTAGTGCTTTAACCTTTTAACATAAAACTTTTGTTTTAACCAAAAATTGTTTGTATGTTAAATAATGCATGCATTGCATTATTAAGGATTTTAAATAATAATAATGCATACATTGTATTGAATGCATAATATTTTAATGATGATAATAATAATAATAATAATAATAATAATAATAATAATAATAATAATAATAATGTCTATTAGTTTACGTATCTCTCGAGAACTGCCCGATGACCGACTTCAAACTTAGTGTGCGCAGTGGCGACAACCCGCCTTGCTCTGCATCGAGTCGGTCAGTTAGGCGGTTGTCTAGAACTGCCGATCCAATCGATGCACACATATCCAGGCATAAAAAAGGTAACACAAAAAGCCCTAGGGGCTTGTTTCCATTGTGGTCCTGTAAATGGAAATCCGGTTGTGCAGAACACCCAAAAACACACAGGTCCAAGTAACAGGTACAACTGGTATTGAATAACCGGGTGGGGCATGCATTTCCAACTTGCATCGTTCCCAAGTAAAATCTGAGTGTTTTGCCAATTATTTGGGTGCCCACTTGCAATATACTCATGGCCCACCAGTGGTCCCCGACCCACTGGTTGGGAATCACTGGTTTTATATCATTTACACCAGGGGTTTTAAAACCTTTTTAGTTTTCATGTCGCCAACCCCAAACATAGTTTCATAAGGCGATGGATTACCATTTCATATGATTATGTCCTATAGGGACTGTCAAGATGTTCGGTTTGAATGTAAATTAAATTGGCTAAATGCCATTATGGTGCATTTGAAACGTTGTTGTATTGTACAAGTGAATTGAATTTGGAATATACAGTAGTTATTCAAGAATCAAGATTGTATAAGTTACAACTCATACTAGTGGGCTACAGAGTAAAAATATTTGTTTTTGGCTCCTCGACATTGTAGCAATGTGTGTACAGTGTGTGTGCGTGCATGGGTGCGTGCGTGCGTGCTGTGCAGTGTTGATTTTGTCGACTAAAACAGACGAGAAACGTTTGTCGACTACCTTTTTTCACTGACGAAAACGAAATAAAAACTAAGCTGCGATGACTAAAACTATGGCAAAATATTTTGACAATTTCGTCAACAAATAAAAACTAGACTATAATATTAGGGAGGGACTAGTGGAGAAGAGATCCTGTAGAACTAAAAGAGTCATTTTATGTTTGGTTGCGCTCGGGTGTTGCACTCTGAAAATAGCCGATCTACAAGCTCACAACGCGTCACACTGTGACGCGTTGTGAGCTTGTAGATCGGCTATGTTCAGCATGCAACCAAGTGTAAAACCAGCCATTACGACGCAATCAAGGCCTGCCCAAATACATTTTAGTCGACTAAATCAACTGTAGATTTATTCGACTAAAATCTTATGTTTAGTCAACTAAAACTAGACTAACAGTAAAACATTTTCAGTTGACTAAAATATGACAAAAACAAAATGGAATTTTATTCAAAAGACTATGACTAAAACTAAATCTAAATGTGCTGTCAAAATCAACACTGTGTGTGTACTTATAATACTGAGGACATTTCCATCACGGAGCCTATCAAGATGTCACTACTACACCGTTACCTTGATAGCCTCTGTCACCTGCAATGAAGACATTTTGTAAAGTGAAGGAAAAAAACGTGTTGCTCTTTATTTTATTCAGGAATGTCAGGAAGGGTAGAATGGCACAGCAATCTCTGTCAATAAATTGTGCCATTTTTAACTTGGAAGCAAGAGCAGGCCTCGTCAAAGTAGGCACACTTATTCTCTACACTTCAATTCAGTCTAATCATTTTACATTTGTTTCCCTTTTGTTTACTGCGTCGGATTCTATATTCTGTTCCTAATTGCATCTAGCCCTCACTGCCTGGGGGGCTTGGTAAAGATTAAGGGGGCCACTTGCCCCCGCTTGTAACTTATTGAAGTTTAAAATGATTTTCTGCTCTCCCACGGGCATGCCATTTGCATGCTACACAGCAGTAACTAATAGATGTAATCTGCTTCTAATGTGCCTGTGTAATGCATACTTACTTACAGTACTATGAGGCCCGACAACACTGGTGAGCACTTTAACACTGTTGGAAAGTAACTACTGTAAGTACATTTACACAAGTACAGTACATACTTAAGTACAATTTTGAGGTACTTTTGCTTTACTTCAGTATTTCCAATATTCAGTACTTCTACTCCACTATATCTCAATAATGTACTTTTTACTTACACTACAATACAAATTACACTACAATTATTTCAAATCTTTAGTAACTACTTACTTACAGATTTACGTTATTGTTACAAAACATACATTATCCACTTGAAGGACCACTTCACCTATTTTCAACATACCTTCATTAAATTGTACTCACTAATGCTCGTTATAAGATGGCACCATTTATGTCTGTGTCTCAGAGAAGGGCTGTGGACAGTTCATAAACCTGCCTATGCCAGTGACATCATCGGTAGGTATACATTTTTATTTTATTTATATATATATATTATGCATATATATTTTTTAAATCTATAGTGTTATTGCTACTTTGTAAGTAAAATACATTGAGTAATTCTGCACCAGTGCAATGCCGATATGATTTTTTTTTCCCCCTGACATATAATGCAC
>NC_137613.1:45132733-45137733 GCF_963280865.1 Gymnoscopelus braueri
GGTTTCTCCTCTCTCTTTCACCTGAGCGATGAAGAGTCTTGACCCCTGCGATCTTCTCAGGACTCCTGGGGGGATGACTACATCTATGCATGGGGGGGGGGGGGGGGGCATGGGGGTGCCCATGAGAAAGACCCCCTCTGACAGGGCAGCACAGACAGAGAAAGAGTGCAGGACCCTGGAACGGGTTCAAGGTAGTAAGTGGTTCATTATTGTTCATCGGGGGGGCCGCGGTCGTGCCCTCTTTCCTGCTCCGCTCACCAAGAGTCACCAGAGCCGTGCCCTGGGGGGCGAGAGAGAGAGAGAGAGAGAGAGAGAGAGAGAGAGAGAGAGAGAGAGAGAGAGAGAAAGAGAGGACCCAAACATGCATGAAGACCTACTCTCACTTCTTTCTTATTGTTCTCTCTCTGTCTATCTGTCCAAGACACTACGCACGCACACACAAACACACACACACACACACACACACACACACACACACACACACACACACACACACACACACACACACACACACACACACACAGTGTGTCCACCTCCACTCGTCTCCCTTCGTGGCCCCGCCCCCTGTAGCCAAAGGTCAGAAGAGGTCAGAGGAGATAGCATTCAGTCAGACAGAGGTCAGCGTTCAGAGAGAAAGCCTCTCTCTCTCTGCTTACACTCTGTGGTGTAATCTCTCCTCCTCTGTCATCCTAGATGTAATGGAGACACATAACACTGTTAAAGAGCAGTGTGAGACTTCTTAAAGGAACATATCGTTGCTGTCGGGCAGAAACCTCCATATTTCCATATTTTATACTTTTTGGTGTTTTTTCGTAAATGAATGCCCTACTTGACCATACTACAGAGTCACACCAAAGCATCAAAAGCAATGCGTTTTGATCTTGTACATCTGTTACTGATGCTACTTTTGAATTTGAATCCTGAAAAGTAACAGTGGACATATGAGGTTTCCACCCGACAGAGACGATATGTGACAATGGGAGACGTGACTGGAAGTCATTGTCACTGCAGAAGCCCAATGCGTACTTACAACCCATGTTTCTTCGGCCAGGCCCGGAGTCAACCCACAGTGCCTAGAGCCACACTTGCTGCTAACATCTCACCTGCCACCTTAAACCCCTAACCCCATAATTATCACTGTCTCTAACTACCCTCAAGAGACTGTGGGGGCAGTAGCATGCCACTTGGACACAGGCCGGGGTCTGATCAGCCTCGGTTCGGGTCGCCTGGAGGAGGGTGTCTGTTGCAAGACCCGAAACACCCAGTGACTCCAGGAAACAACACTGATGATGTGTCCAAGTTTGTGCATCAGTAGATGTTTTTGTTTAATATACCTGTTTATTTCACAAAATAATATATTGACAAATGACCAATATTCGCTGTGCCTGATTCATATCAGCCTCAAAATCAAACCTACCACTGGTTATTTGCGCAGCGCCGTTTCACTGATGTTGTCCAATAATAGTTTAGAATCTCATCCTCAACCAGTGCTGAGGAGAAAATGGTGAAATCAGGTGGGACGGTGCAGGCAGGGCATCAAAGCCACTGTGGCCATGCAGGGGCATCTAGTTTTTCGAGGGGCACACGGCCAAACAGAGAGGGCAACGAGAGCCATGGCCGCCGTGAAATTCCTACCCTGGTCTTTTATGACGTTCGGGTGGGCGGGATCAGAACTTTTGTCGGGTGTTTGGTGCCTCAGAGATGCTTTAACCCATTCAATCTGGACACGCATCTGTGTCATTTTAGATTTGAGCTATAACCATTATTTTATACTTTGGCTGTTCAAAAATAGCAGATCTACAAGCTCATAGCGTGGCACGAGCTATGAGCTTGTACAGATCTGCAATTTTTTAATAGCCAAATAAATCCAAAATGACACAGATGCGTTCCCGGTCTTAATGGGTTAACTACCCAAACTATTTTGGCTACTGTGATTGGTCAGACATTGGTCAGACGTTCCGCTTTGTTACCGCATTCATTCAGCCCAGCTTCAGGTTCATGCTGCCTGGCTGGCTGGCTGGCTTCCAGAGCACAGAAGTATGAAATTACATTTGTCCACCGTTTCCTTTGTTGTTGTTGTTTTTTTGGTTCGGGGAGCCCAGCCAAACTGAACTGGAGTCGGTTGTTCTGGTATATAGGCTAAAGCCTTTACAAAGCCTGCATGAATTGATTAGTCTGCTTAACCACTTAAAGGGGAGGGAATACATACTAATTTTCAACATTGAAGGTGTATTAAAGACATAGTTCAATGTTGAAAATGAGTGGTATTCCCCTTTAAGCCCTATCTCATACAACAGTGTCGCGCAAAAAGTAACTGGATTGCTCTAAAACGTGCTTCAATGTGGCAAAGCAGAACACAAGCCTGACTTTTAAGAGGAATTGCTTTTCTCTTTGGCGTGCAAAACTAAATTCTAGTTTGAGCAAAGGCTGCTACAGTAATTGTCTTCCTTTTGGACGGGTTCCAATTACAGAATGAGAGAATAAATGAGAATCCATAGAAGTGGTAGAACACCTAGCATCCTAGTGGAGCGTGCCGCTAACAAGATGCACGTTTCATCCTTAAGTCTGTGTGTATAAATAGAATGGAATGAACAGCCTGCTGTCTGGTCTGACTACAAATACATACTGTACAATACTGTACATACACACATATAATGTACACACACTGTACACAAATAGCTATACAGACAGACAGACAGACAGACAGACAGACAGACAGACAGACAGATAGCGGGATGATAGGTCAGCCCTCGTCTTTATTGCTGCATCATCACCGTGGCGGCCCTGCAGGGTCACACACAGGGCAGGCGACGGCCTCTCTGAAAATCATTTACGGGCGCGCGTGTGTGTGTGTGTGTGTGTACATGTGTGTGTGCGTGTGCGCGTGTGTGAGTGTGAGTGCGCATGTGCCACCTGTGACCCATTACGACGGAAGCTTTGTGGTTCGTCTGTGTGCGGAAAGTGTTTAGCAGGTCGCACTCAACACTCGCACACACACACACACACACGCACACACACACACACACACACGCGCACACACGCGCACACTCCCCACCATTCCCTCTCCATCCCAGTACCCCCTCCATAGCGCTAACCTCCCGTCCCCCGCCCGGCACACAGATAGCTCCATGCATGCGTAGACATGGCAGAGGTGATGCAGACACAAACCAGGCCTCGTGGCTGGCCAGTACCAGGGTGCGTCAGGGTGCATCCCCCGCATACCTGCCCCCTGACTCAACCTCCATGGTGGGTGTCAGTGGGTGAGATCATACATCTACTCCCCCCCTCTTCTCTCTCTCTCTCTCTCTTTCTCTCTCTCTCTCTCTCTCTCTCTCTCTGTTAATTCTACTCATTCTATAAATACGTTTGTACACCCTCAGTTAAAGAAATTAACACTAAGGATTGTGTGTGTATTGTGTATGTATGTGTATTTGTACGAGTGCTTTTATTTTGCCATAGAGCTGCCATGTTAAGTGGTCAGATGGGTGGGCCGCATACATTTTTCAGAGCATGTTTAATTGTGCTTTTGCTTCGAGCAATGGAACAAACATTAAGTTCCTATTTATTGGCATCACAATGAAAACAAATTCTCTCAAAGTTGTAATGAAAACATTTTTAACAATAGTTCAAAAATAAATTAACTTTATTATTATTATTACAATCTTAGTGTTTTGCCAATTATTTGGGGGCCCGCTTGCAATGTCCTTACGGCCCACCAGTGATCCCCGGACCACAGGTTGAGAACCACTGTCATGGAGTGCACAAGGCTCGGAAAAGTCATACAGCCTTTGTTGTCTCGTCGCAAAGTCTTTGTCTGCATGTGCTTTTCTGCTTTTCTACTTTTCTACACAGCTCTGAATTGTTTTTGGTCTCCTCTCCCGTTTATGTAAAGGAGCCGCGGAGCGGCAAATAAATGTTAATATCGCAGCATATGGGAGACACATTCTCATTAGCATGAGTCGCTAATTTGCAGGTTTTGGCACTCCTGTCTTTATCATTGTTTCAAATTAGCAGCACCGCTATTACCCCCACCCCCCTCCACACACACACACACACACACACACACACACACACACACACACACATGCACGCACGCATGCGCTTGTGCATACTTGGTTTGTTTCATTTCCGCCCTGTTGTTGCTAAGTTTGGAAGACTTTGCATGAAATGACTAATGTTATCATTTGCAGTCAGAGTTTATGTCACTTTTATTTAAAGACATGTCCAAAATGTAATGTTTTATTAAGTGTTTTTTTAGCCGTTTGTAAAACGAAATGTGCTATTTATATTTCTGCAAACTATGTTTTTTTTATTTTCTTTTTTTTCTTCTTTTTTTTCGATCCACATCAACAGTATCACAGAACGTACCACACTCTAATCCAATAATTCATTTTGGTTGATTGGAAAGGCATAGGCTGAAGCTCAAAGCTTATTTATGCCTATCCTTCCTACATGTTGGTTTAACTTAGTTACATCATTTATAAAGTTCAATTTCAACCTGACAGATTAATGACAGTGTCTCATTATACAGTAAATGCCACAAATCTCGGTGAATGTGTATGTGTGTCTGTCCTTCGCGTATCTCGAGAGCCATCCAACTAATTACCTTCACATTTGATCTCGATATATACGCTGCAAATCGTGGTCCTCCTTGACCAGAAAAATATCAATAATAGTGAAAATAGCAGCTCTAAAGGCTCACGCAAAGCGTCGCATCACAACGCATTGAGTTTGTTAAGAGTATACAAATGGAACCAAAGGGACCCGTACCATTGTAATGCTCTCTGAGTTAAATCGATACTGAGGATTTTGTTGTTTACATACGCGCTGGCACGCCGTTTGCATCCGCGCGGCGGGAGATTAAACCCGACTTGTCAGAAGTCGCGCCGGTGTCAAGCAACGGAGCGTGGCTGGCGCGGGGCGCCATAATGGGAGCAGCGGGTGGAATCGCTTTGCCTCTTATTCTCCGTATACGCCAGTTCCAGGGGACCCCCACCCGC